>NC_080050.1:8317998-8347998 GCF_026212465.1 Amaranthus tricolor | reverse complement strand
CTAAAGCACTTCTCTTAGTATCTTATCTTATGTTTTTTATTTCAAATTAATAAAAACCATGTGCAATTATCTTTTTCTAGCCCTATAGTAGTCTATCATCGAGCTTATAAAATGAATTGCTTCCATCATTAATATAAATTGGCTATCTAATATGCTTATATCTTTCCTACTATGACTATTTCACTTCACTTCATAGTATGACTCATGAGTTTTATTCCTCGATAATTAGAGCAATCTTAGATATCTCCTTTATTATTGTACACGGGCATTAGATTATTTCTTCTCTAGCTTTCAAGCATCTTATTTGTCCTCAAAAATCTTGTTGTAAAAATTTGCTAGCCAAGTTACTCTAATCGTTCCTAGGCATCTTAACTTTTTTAAGTTGGGATAAAATCTTCCAAGTTTCAAATTTCTATTTTCCTTAACAGTTCTCCGATACTTGGTCATTGCACATGTCCAAACCATTTTAGTTAACTCTCTTTCATCTTAGCCTCAACAGTTGTGACATCTAAATATTTTGTTATCTCTTTGATTCTACTTAAATCCTCAAAGTATGTTCACTCGTCCATCCAAGCATTCTCATTCCACTACTCCCATCTCCCTAAAGAGCTCAATATTTTGATGCATATTATAGTGTTGATCTAATAGAAACTTAACAAAAAACAAAAGTAAGATAACAAGTAAAGAAGAATAACTTGGTATACCAACTGAACACTAAATAGTCGATCAAACTTGGAGTGAACAACCTACTTAATTCGTTCTCGAATTAAATGAGTTGTGCCTTGTGAAATCAAGAAAGCGTAAGAAGACTTTGCCTAAAAGAATCAACTACACTTTCAAGCAATCAACTTAGAACTCCTTTTTCCAAATATTTCTAGTAAATCACCGGCACTTTATGCACAATCTTCTTTATTTTCATTGAAATCAACTTATCATCGAGTGTGAATCACCAAATATTGTAATCCTGAAAACGAATATAGTAAATTCTAATACCTTTCACACTAAAAAGATCATTACTTTGTAATCCAAGAAGAAAATCATCATTGAAATCACAATAGTGAAGCCCAACGGTGAAAAACGCACCCACGCAAGACATGTGTATTCTTAAATAAAATATAAAATCTTTATTGAAAATGTTTGATAAAATAAGAAATTTCGGTATAGCTGCTCATTTATACATTACATTTACCAAGAGGATGGTTGATGAGAATCATAAACTCACAAATGAAGGACATTATTTAGTAGCTTTAAATCCAGCTTCATCAAGTTTTATTTACTCAATACCAGTAATTTATAAACTACCAAAGCCTAATCCTTTAGAAACTCATATAATGTCTACTACATCAACAGTAACATTTTTGTTCAAGATTCCTTAATTTTGCTTAATGACATTTAGTAAGTGTTTGGTATGGAATTCAAGACCATAAGAACGGATTTATATAACCAAATTCCTAGCAGTTTGTTGGTTTCACAAGTTTACATTGCTCTATTTAATTCCAATAGTTGATTGAAACTCAAAATTGTTACCCGTCAGTATTGAGCGAAAACAAGTGCATTATGCTAAATTACATGTAACTTCCATTATCGTTTAAACTTTCATTTGTTATGACATGCTCTCTCCCCTGCTTCACTCTCTCCCATAAATTCTATATTATTCATCTCTTTACACCAATATTTTGTTATCTCTCCTCGATTCGCAACAATAGAGGATTTGGCCATTGCGCGGTTTTGGGGCACCTAAATCAAGGTTGTTGGGTATAGGGGTTTTTGGAGTATAGGGCAGTAGTAAAGGTGGTATCCAGCATTTCAAACCAACACGACAGAAGGAAGTAAGTGTGGTGGAGGTGGTGGCACAACCGACTACAGAAGAAGAACGAATCCAAAAACATAATGACAAAAATCAGTAAGTGTTTCTTCTCCATACACATACCAAACTGTTTAACGAAAACACTTAGTAATCTTAACATTACCTTTTCCTTTCCTCATTTATTCCCTTTTAATTCCATTACCACAACTCATACCACACACCCTTAATAGACTTCACACAATATATAGTACCTCAGTACCCCAAACTTACAATTTCCATTGATCTCCCCAATTGTAAAGATATGAAAAATTCTCTCAGTAAGTAAAATCACACCTTAAAACAGTCTCACTTTACTAATAGAGGATCCATTCATTTGAATAAGTATTAAATATTTAATAATAAAAAGTTTTCACCCTTGCAATTTCCACTTAATCAACTTCCTAGACGTTAGCAATACAAAAATCGGAAGGATTTCAATATAAATCAATCATAATAACATTTACTCACGATGATCACTAACATGAATAGATTGTAGCCTCTGCAAAAGGTGGCTAACTCAACCTAAGCCACCTACTATCTTCACTTCATGTGGTAAGACCAATCATCTTATATTGAGGCCTAGCTCAAAAATATGTGTAATCACCCTTCATTCTAGCTTATGTTAGTATGTTGACAAAAAACAATTACCACCGGTATGTTGATACAATTTAATCAATCATTCGTTCCATTACACGATAGCAAAGTTAGCATCCTAATAAATCAATCTAGTAGAAATCAAAGTCATCTACAAGCAAATCCCTTGCAATGAAAGGATATAACTGAAGCATGCCCATTTCATAAACTCCTACTTGAAACATTTCAACTTTAAGGAGAAAAAGAGAGTAGTTATACAAACTCCCTCCGTCCCATTGAATTTGCATCATTTTCCATTTTGGTCCGTCCTACTTAATTTGCATCATTTCTACTTTTAAACAATGACCCACCACTTTCTTTTAATCTCACCCATACATTTTAACTCTGCTTTAATTTCATCCATACAATTCATTCTCTCTCTTTATTTATTACCACTTTCTTAAAAATACACCAATTCCTCTTCGATGCAATTCAAAGAGGACATAGTAGTATATGTAAATGACTCAATATTATTCATCTGTGGAGGAATGTACAAGAGTTAGTTTTAGATTGCAAGCCATCATTTTTATTGATTTTTTCTTGAAGATCTACCTTTCTTCTTTTATGGAAGCAATGTTTTGAATTAAAAATGTTCATACAACACGTGAGATAAAGGCTTTCCAAACCTTATGCTTTTCGACATACAATCTTCTAGAAAAGGCTAAAAAATAAAGGAAGAAGTGTGGTCAATTTCACATAGGATGCAAATGGGAAAGGCTTTGTGTGTAATCATCATTAGATAATGTAGTAAAAAACAAAATAAATAAAAAATTAGTAGTTCCCCTATTTTTGTGGTTTGAACTTGACGACTGAAATTCTAAATGACATATAAATTTAAAAACATTAACTAGAACAACTTACACATAAAGTTCCTCGTCCAAACTAATCATTGCCTCGTATTATCTGTAGTTATTTGTAGTTATAACACTTATTTACTAGTGATTTTTAAGTCGTTATCTGTAGTTATTGTTGACTCATTTATATCTATGCCGTTTGGTTTCATGTACCTTCCCTTATATCTAATTTGTGGTTGATACTCGATTGTGTGAGTTTTTTTTTTTGAGGGTATTGGGAGGGGATTGGTTGGTATGTCTACACATTATTACAAAATTGAAAGATTAACTTTATGCAAATCTATCCTGATGTTTTGATCTCTAACTTACAATATATACAATATAAGTACACCGAAGAATTTCGTTGGCATGGTAATACATCCACTTTTACATGAAGATAACTTAGATGTGTGTTATCCCAATAAGAATATTTTCCTTGTATCAATTTTCGGTTCTCTGCAAAGATAAATTAAATTCCTTGTTACCATTTACCAAGAGTTCATTTCATTGGTATTCCTCATGTTGTCTAGTTGATTAGAGAATGATTCTGCATGCTCTTTCCTTTGTTTATTTGGTTGGAAATCTGTTTTTTGTCTGGTTATTTGTAGACAAATATGCAAACTGTCCTGAGAAAAATAAATAAGATGACAATCGATATTGGGATGTTATAAGTTACTTAAATTGTTCAATTAACCTAGCTTTTCTTCTCTTGAGCCTCATGACTCAATGAATAACAGTCATTTAGTTATTTTATGAATTTATTTGGTGAAGCACTTGTCTTATGTTTGGTCTGTGCTGGCATCTAGTTGTCCTAGTCTTGCTCCGGCTCCCATGAGTTTTTTAATTTGCAAAATAAATGGGATGCACCAGAGGCTGTTGCTTCAAGCCTTGAATATGTTGCAGGTTTTGATTGCTTCATCTACATCCATATTTCTCTATATCCTAGGCTGTATTACTTTTTTGAATGGTGTATTAGGATGTTATTTGCTATGTTTGTTTGATTTTAGTATTTAACTGCTCAGTGCATTTTAGGATAGTTGTTGATGGAGTCACCCATCGCTTCAATTGGTTGTGCATTTATGTTTTTAAGATTGTGGATTATATTTACCATCCTCTTAATAAAGACCATAAATAAGTTGAAGCTATAACTGATCTGAAGTACCTTAGCTAAGCAAATCTTAGGACTTATCAATTACTAATTTTGCTTAACCAATAATGTTAAAGTAAATCGCTTGTTTTTGGATGCCTTTCTGCCTGATGCATATTAATATTATTAACCTTTTGATGATGATTCAATCTCTAGATAATTGCTGAGGTCTACTTACTTGCATGTTTTGGGACAATTCTCACTGTTGATTATTCTTTTTCTCTCTATTCTCTTTGTGACCTGAAATTTGTTGATTGTACTTTAAATTTTTGACATTTTCTAAATTTAAACTTTTATTCATTCTTATTCTTATTGGCAGATTGTGATAGAATTAACTATTCAATACCTCAAGCTGAAGGAATATGCTACCTTTGGAGAGAATATAAGCTGCTGAGTAACTTGTCTACCTCTAGTGAGAAATTGACACCTTATTTCTAATAACAAGGATCTTGAACAGACACTAGTTCTGTTGTATTTGGGGTTTACTTTTCCCGAGGGGGGGGGGGGGGGTCGAGGTCGAAGAGCATCGGAACACAATGCGTTCGGTGCCCACTATATTTCCTTGTGATTTTTAAGTCATTATCTGTAGTTATTGTTGGCTCATTTATATCTATGCTGTTTGGTTTCATGTACCTTCCCTTATATCTAATTTGTGGTTGATACTCGATTGTGTGGGTATTTTTTTTTTAGGGTATTGGGAGGGGGTTGGTTGGTTATGGCTATACATTATTACAAAATTGAAAGATTAATTTTATGCAAACCTATCCTGATGTTTTGATCTCTAACTTAAAATATATACAATATAAGTACTCCCAAGAATTTCATTGGCATGGTAATACATCCACTTTTACATGGAGATAACTTAGATGTGTGTTATCCCAATAAGAATATTTGCCTTGTATTAATATCCGGTTCTCTGCAAAGATAAATTAAATTCCCTGTTACCATTTACAAAGAGTTCATTTCATTGGTATTCCTCATGTTGTCTAGTTGATTAGAGAATGATTCTGCATACTCTTTCCTTTGTTTATTTGGTCGGAAATATGTTTTTTGTTTGGTTATTTGTAGACAAATATGCAAACTGTCCTGAGAAAAATAAATAATATGACAATCGACATTGGGTATGTTATAAGTTACTTAAATTGTTCAATTAACCTAGCTTTTCTTCTCTTGAGCCTCATGACTCAATGAATAACAGTCATTTAGTTATTTTATGAATTTATTTGGTGAAGCACTTGTCTTATGTTTGGTCTGTGCTGGCATCTAGTTGTCTTGGTCTTGCTCCGGCTCCCATGAGTTTTTTAATTTGCAAAACAAAAGGGATGCACCAGAGGCTCTAGCTTCAAGCCTTGAATCTGTTGCAGGTTTTGATTGCTTCATCTGCATCCATATTTCTCTTTAACCTAGGCTGTATTACTTTTTTGAATGGTGTATTAGGATGTTATTTGTGCTATGTTTGTTTGATTTTAGTATTTAACTGCTCGGTGCATTTTAGGATAGTTGTTGATGGAGTCACACATCGCTTCAATTGGTTGTGCATTTGTGTTCTTAAGCTTGTGGATTATATTTACCATCCTCTTAATAAAGACCATAAATAAGTTGAAGCTATAACTGATATGAAGTACCTTAGCTAAGCAAATCTTAGGACTTATCAATTACTAATTTTGCTTAACCAATAATGTTAAAGTAAATCGCTTGTTTTTGGATGCCTTTCTGCCTGATGCATATTAATATTATTAACCTTTTGATGATGATTCAATCTCTAGATAATTGCTGAGGTCTACTTACTTGCATGTTTTGGGACAATTCTCACCGTTGATTATTCTTTTTCTCTCTATTCTCTTTGTGACCTGAAATTTGTTGATTGTACTTTAAATTTTTGATATTTTCTAAATTTAAAATTTTATGCATTCTTATTCTTATTGGCAGATTGTGATAGAATTAACTATTCAATACCTCAAGCTGAAGGAATATGCTACCTTTGGAGAGAATATAAGCTGCTGAGTAACTTGTCTACCTCTAGTGAGAAATTGACACCTTATTTCTAATAACAAGGATCTTGAACAGACACTAGTTCTGTTGTATTTGGGTGTTTACTTTTCCCGAGGGGGGGTCGAAGAGCATCGGAACACAATGCGTTCGGTGCTCACTATATTTCCTATTGTCCCTTCCATTCTGTTGGCTACTTCTTTGCATAGTTTTTTATGTTCCCATCGTTTGAAACATCTTGAAAAAAGTGATCGGCGTGGTAATCTTAGTTAACATTAGGCTTATTCTGTGATTCACTATTTTGTCCACTTTTGTCTTCCTTTCCTTGTGTTTTTGGTTTCCCCCTGTTTCTTGCTGAAATCTTAGAGATAAATCGGGATTACTCACTGGGAGGTGTTTGATCTGCATTTTCATCGTTACAATAGTCTTAGAAGATTTTTTCTACTTCTATTTTAGGCCAATTCTGTGTTTTCTTTGCTATACGAACTTTGTGTTTTCAGTTCCCTGGCTCTTATTCCGATGGACATTGTTCATGTTGACGGTAGTGCTACAGATGAACAGTCTTTTGCCGTGAAGAAGCAGCATGCTTGCCGTGTTACTGGAATTGAAACTATAGAGGAACTTCAAAATGCACTTCATGATACTCTAGTAGTGAATAATGAGAACCTGGAAATCAGCAGCAAGCTACCTTCAGATTATGGCAGTAGCAGTCTGGAGGATGAAAGCACAGGATCAGGTGACAGTAACCTAGATCCGGAAGGCTCTAATGCATCATCTTGTAAGTGCTTGCACAAGAGCGCTACTTTCCCTATTGCGGTTAAAGAGGAAAATGCACCTGAATCTCAGCCAGAAAATAAGTCTTGTACGTGCTCTCAGTCTCTTCCGACTGCAAACAAGCTCTTCTCTGCTATGAAAGGTGGCCGAGAGAAGGAAGATGTTCCTCCTAGGAAGCTAAGTGTATCTTGGGCACCTGATGTGTATGATCCTGTACCAACTTCCTTATCTCATTATCCAAAGAAAAAGTCTCGGCTTCAGTTAAAGAGCAACAAGAAACATGGAAAGAGCAAGCAGAAGATTAAGAAACAACACCGCAACATGGGCGGAAAGTCTGATAAGTGTTTGGACTCCTTTTCGGATGCCGATAGGGTATCACCATCAAACATGTTTGCTGCTTTCACTCTGCTGGATTTTGATGATGGTATTGAAATCGGTAGCCCTGATTCCAGCTGCGCGAGCAACTTTCTGGAACAATCTGGTGGTACCATGCATTGTGTTTGCTGAGCTGATGCTATGTAAGCCGGTCAAATGGTTTTACCAGGATTTTGCTACCGAGTTTTGCATCTTCTACTTCTGTAAATAAATAAGAAGTTGAGACATTTTCTGAGGCTTTTCTATGGTATTTGTTTAGCTACTAAGCTGTTTTGTCTCTTTAAAAGACACTTCTTGATTAAAGTAGTAAACTGTGTGCGTTGGTTGACAATTAAAAATGGGGTAGTTAATATTATCCAGGTTAAGCTACGTCAATATAATGTGTGATGTGTTATGTGTTGTGTTAGTACATGCAAAAACAAATATCATGTATTGTTTTAGATTTCTGCAGCTGTCTTATACTTAACATATGGAGACTGGTGGAGAAGCTTTGCTATCCTACTCTGGTTTTATGGTCTTTGTATGATGGCCTCTTTTCTTAGGAGCTGCATGTTGAAAATATATTGACGAATAATCTTTTATGAAAAAATGTTTTATAGATTACTACACACCACTAACATTTGTTACTAACTGACTATCAAGGTTAGAATCGGGATCTACCGTGAATCGATAAGGGGCAAGACCAAAAATTGATAGAATTAGATCGCAAGATGTTGCGATAGTGTTTTGATATGTTATAAAGTATAAACTAATAGAATATAAGTCATAGTTGTTAATTTTATTTTATTCCTTAAAAGGTTGAACTGTAAATAAAGATTAATTTGATTTCATTTTTAAATAATAAATTAGAGTACTTTTAAGTTTTTCTTTGGAAGATAAATACTTTACACTAATTCTTTGTTGACAGACGACCTTATTGGGGTTAGCTTAAATATGGGTCAACAAGTATTGTATGATACTATTTTACCGTGAAACGAGCCTAAACAAGCTGCCCATTAGAAAAAAACAAAGAAATAACAGAGTTGTATAAACGAAAGATAAATAAATAAATTTGACGACTTAGTAAAGACAATGTTTAATTACATGATTAAATTAGACACTCTCCCCTTCAATTACTAAAAAAAAAACCCGACTTTTGTTGAGAAAATGGAGCACTTGATAATAGAGGAGCTAGTACCACCTCCTTCCATCCTCATTCGATTTTAACTTCCTCCTACGTGATAAAAAAACCATTGTACATCGTTAGACTGGATAAAGTAAACTGAAACTCATCCCAAATCGCGAAATTGAACATAAGCTTTTGGGAAATCCCCACTCAAAACAGAAGGTCTGTTTTCACACTTGTTTTTTAGTTGAATATTTGTTGTTTACAAGTTTTTATGTTTGATTTGAATTCATGCTCTTGTGAATGTATTTAAGTTTTAGTTTCAATTCTTATTTTGTTTTGGAAATGATAGATTGTTGCATTCTTATCTTTTTGGTTTTGGGTTAGGAGAAACCTTGAATTGGAACTAGAATAATTGATGAAGATTGTGGGTAAAAAGTAGAACCTTACATTGACATTCATAAGTATGTCATTATTGAGGGACATTGTTGTGCCTTTGCTTTATTTTCAGTCACAAATTCCATTACCCAATACCGTTTACACTTTATTTGGATGAGAATTTTGGAATTTAGGAGGTAGCGGAAAGGAAGGGAAGGGGGAAGAGAAGGAAGGGAAAGGATGGGGAGAGAATAGTTGGGGAAGACGAAGTCTCTCTATTTGTTTTGAGGGAAAGGAAGAGACAACCTCTCCAAAATTGGTATCCAAATAAAGGAAACTATATGACTTCAAATCCCATTCCTTCTTTTCCCTTCGATTCCTTCAATCCAAACAAGGTGCAAGTGACACCCACATGCCTCCCACCTAAGTGGGGTTTTACTCTTGTTTGTGATAACCAATATATTATTTCTGATGAACACTTGGTCGCACACCATCTGCAACTTCACCTTGAAAAGTGCACACGATTTGAGCCATACTAAGTGGCAGCCTTGATTTGTTAGGTGTAAGGCTTGGAAGAACATAGTCTCCCCAACGCCTCGTCAAATAGAGAACAGTTTGGTGGTGGCTGTGGACTTGTGGTTGTTCATCATTTTTAAGGGTCAGATTTATGAGTCTTTTACTTCAATACTTAAGTGGTGGTGTTGTGATATATGAATATGTTTCAATTACTTTCCTTAATTGTATATAATACATTAAATTCATGTATGATTGTGGGCTAGTGCAAGAAAAAGTGAGTGAGTTATCTTACTATAAGGATTAAACAATATACAAATTTTCTTGAATTTTATTGATGTTTAGCAGGAACTCCTTCCAAACCTCTCTTTTTGTTCTTTAGTAACCGTAGAAATTATAACCATTGTAGTGTCTAAGGATAATATATCAAAGTGGGTGGTTTTTATAGTGTGTTCCATTGTTTTGTAAGCTTACTGAGCTAATTTTTTATCCTTTCCCATTTTAGTTTCTCACCTTGAAGGTTAGTTTTTTTGTTTCATGAATGTGGTATTTATTTAATCTTGGGTTCATCTTAAAATGACAAACTATTAAGTTTGTTTTACAACCAAAATTTTAATAACCATTGTTTGCAATGATCTCTCATATTTTAGGATTGCGACTTGGCATTGTTGTCAATGTTGTATCAACTTTGTCCAAATTTCTATAATACGAGGCAATGATTAGTTTGGACGAGGGACTTTATGTGTAAGTTGTTCTAGTTAATGTTTCTAAATTTATATGTCATTTAGAATTTAAGTCGTCAAGTTCAAACCACAAAAATAGGGAAACTACTAATTTTTTTATTTATTTTTCTTTTTACTACATTACCAAATGATGATTACACACAAAGCCTTTCCCATTTGCATCCTATGTGAAATTGACCACACTTCTTCCTTTATTCTTTAGCCTATTCTAGAAGATTGTAGGTCGAAAAGCATAGGGTTTGGAAAGCCTTTGTATCACGTGTTGTAAGAACATTTTTAATTCAAAACATTGCTTCCAAAAAAGAAGAAAGGTAGACCTTCAAGAAAAAATCAATAAAAATGATGGCCTGCAATCTAAAACTAAGTCTTGTACATTCCTCCACAGTTGAATCATATTGACTCATTTACATATACTACTATGTCCTCTTTGAATTGCATCAAAGAGGAATTAGTGTATTTTTAAGAAAGTGGTAATAAATATAAAGAGAGAGAATGAATTGTGTGGATGAAATTAAAAGAGAGTTAAAATGTATGGGCGAGATTAAAAGAAAGTGTTGGGTCATTGTTCAAAAGTAGAAATGATGCAAATTAAGTAGGACGGACCAAAATGGATAATGATGCAAATTCAATGGGACGGAGGGAGTATGTATAACTACTCTCTTTTTCTCCTTAAAGTTGAAATGTTTCAATTAGGAGTTTATGAAATGGGCATGCTTCAGTTATATCCTTTCATTGCAAGGGATTTGCTAGTAGATGACTTTGGTTTCTACTAGACTGATTTATTAGGATGCTAACTTTGATATCGTGTAATGGAACGAATGATTGATTAAATTGTATCAACATACCGGTGGTAATTGTTTTTTGTCAACATACTAACATGAGCTAGAATGAAGGGTGATTACCCATATTTTAGAGCTAGGCCTCAATATAAGATGACTGGTCTTACCACATGAAATAAAGATAGTGGGTGGCTTAGGTTGAGTTAGCCACCTTTTGCAGAGGCTACAATCTAGTCATGTTAGTGATCATCATGAGTAAATGTTATTATGATTGATTTATATTGAAATCCTTCCGATTTTTGTATCGCTTACATCTAAGAAGTTGATTAAATGGAAATTGCATGGTTGAAAATTTTTCTTATTAAATATTTAATACTTATTCAAATGAATGGATCCTCTATTAGTAAAGTGAAACTGTTTTGACGTGTGATTTTACTTACTGAGAGAATTGTTCATATCTTTACAACTGGGGAGATTAATGGAAATTGTAATTTTAGGGTACTGAGGTACTATATACTGTGTGAAGTCTATTAAGGATGTGTGGTATGAGTTGTGGTAATGGAATGAAAAGGGAATAAATGAGGAAAGGAAAAGGTAATGTTAAGATTTCTAAGTGTTTCCGTTAGACATTTTGGTATGTGTATGGAGAAGAAACACTTACTGATTTTTGTCATTATGTTTTTGGATATGTTCTTCTTCTTTACTCGGTTGTGCCACCACCTCCACACTCTTACTTCCTTCCGTCGTGTTGGTTGGAACCGCTGGATACCACCTTTACTACTGCCCCATACTCCGACAACCTCGATTTAGGTGCCCCAAAACCGCGCAATGGCCTAATCCTCTATTGTTGCGAATCGAGGAGACATAATAAAATAGTGGTGTAAAGAGATGAATAATATAGAGAATTTATGGGAGAGAGTGAAGCTGAGGAGATAGCATGTCATAACAATTGAAAGTTTAAACGATAATAGAAGTGACATGTAATTTAGCATAATGCACTTGTTTTCGCTCAATACTGACGGGTAACAATTTTGTGTTTCAATCAACTATTGGAATTAAATTGGGTAATGTAAACTTGTGAAACCAACAAACTCCAAGGAATTTGGCTATATAAATCCGTTCTTATGGTCTTGAATTCCATACCAAACACTTACTAAATTTCATTAAGCGAAATCAAGGAATCTTGAACAAAAATGTTACTGTTGATGTAATAAACATGATATGAGTTTCTAAAGGATTAGTCTTTGGTATTTTGTAAATTACTGGTATTGAGTAAATAAAACTTGATAAAGCAGGATTTAAAGCAACTACATAATGTCCTTCATTTGTGAGTTTATGATTCTCATCAACCATCCTCATGGTAAATGTGATGTATAAATGAGCAACTATACCGAACTTTCTTATTTTATCAAACATTTTCAATCAAGATTTTCTATTTTATTTAAGAATACACATGTCTTGCGTGGGTGCGTTTTTCACCGTTGGGCTTTACTATTGTGATTTCAATGATGATTTTCTTCTTAGAGTACAAAGTAATGATCTTTTTAGTGTGAAAGGTATTAGTATTTCCTATATTTTTTTTCAGGATTACAACATTTGGTGATTCACACTCGATGATAATTCGATTTCAAAGAAAATAAAGAAGATTGTGCATAAAGTGCCGGTGATTTACTAGAAATATTCGGAAAAAGGTGTTCTAAGTTGATTGCTTGAAAGTGTAGTTGATTCTTTTAGGCAAAGTCATATTACGCTTTCTTGATTTCACAAGGCACAACTCATTTAATTCGAGAACAAATTAAGTAGGTTGTTCACTCCAAGTTTGATCGACTATTTAGTGTAGTTGATTCTTTTTTTATGAGATCAACTGTAACGGCCCGGTTAAAGTGACCCGGAAAATCATGTGAAAACATGAATCCGGTTCACTTACGGACACAAATAAACACATCCTTACTCGGATCGTCAACGTTCCAACGGTAAAGGAATATGGTCAACAAAGAAAACAGCGCCAAACAAAACAAAACCAAACAAAACAGCGGAAGTCTTTACATACAACTCGAGAGCCCACCGGCCTCTAGACTAGCTAAAAGTTGTACGAAATAAAAAGAAAACATCATAAACTTTGTTTACATAAACTGAGGTATTTAGACTCATTACAAAGTAAGTCTAGACTTGATAGTTACGGGTTCTAAGCTGAATCCTCACTCCAGCCCCCTCCTGCAGTTAACCTGTTGCACGTCATATGATAACACGTAGCAGGTTCCAAAGAACAACCAATACACGTCAGAGACTTCATACATATACAAAACAGGTTGAATACAAGCATTGTGTTTACCCTAGCATGCAAAGGCTCTATTATGTAATCTTTATTCATTATTTCCAAACCTTGTAACGTTGCCCGTCCTGTTCGGGTCGTACAAGTCATATTCCAAATTTGTTTTGGTGGAATACACTTGGGAGAGCAAATCCCAAGGCAACCACCTACCTAAGACGTTGCCCGTCCTGTTCGGGTCGCCAAAGGCTAAGTATGCATACCCCCATGGTGACCATAAAGATCCCTGAATGCCATGGGAAAAATAGTTGATAGTTTTCCAATTTATTTGTTAACCCTTCTGGGTAACATATCCATAAATTCTCAATTTCCACATAATCATTTCATATTATTTGAGGTGTCTAAACCTTATGTGATTACAATGCCTTGATTAGGAATAAAACAACATTACTTGCACAACCATATAAACAGTATGGTCTAAGCGTGTACCTTTAAACACTGCAAATCCAAACGACGTTTAAGCACGACAGGAATTTCACCCTCTTATGAATCGAGGTCCTAATTAACAAACACACAGAACGACCACGTTTAATAATGGGTTTACACACACAATCCACTCCATACTACTAAAATATCACAAAAACTTGATAATTTCAAATGTTTTCATCCAACTCATGATTGCTCCAAAATTCCCATTCTGACCAGAAACTTTTATGGCCAAATCGGACAGTTTAGAAAATTCAAATTAAAAATCCGACTTCACCGCTGCGTCCGGAACGCATCAATTACCTTGGGTACCAATTTTCATAATTTCTAGCATCCGATTACTATTTTTAATTATTTTAAGCGTTTTAACGAGTTTTAAAGCGCATCGATTAGATAAAACAACAACGAAACACACCCAACACTCGGATCGGGGCGCCACTACCGAGGCAGCAGCTGCTGTCCGAAACTCCTTCTACTTAAATTATTTTTATTTTATATATATTTTTTTCTATTTAAATTATTTAATCCTTTTTAAATCTCCATACCAAAATACACCTAACCAAAAATCGAATTTACATTTTACTAAGATAAAACAAATAAAACCAAATCTCCTATCACACAATCCACTTGATATTTCCACACATCTAACAATACATCAAATCCCATCAACAATCTAAACCATCATCAAAACATAAAACTAACAACTTTAGTCATACTCATCCTCAAGATCTTCAAGAACATTTAAAATTTCATAACCATGATAAGTAAATTAAATATTTGATCCTCTTATCAAATTTAAATTTTGTAGAGAATCATAAACCAACATTTTTTCTTATTTTAAACCGAACATATATATATAAGGACAATCCTTTAAACAAATCAAATTTTGTTAAAGGATTTGTAAACTCATGGATACTTACATCACTTAATCCACACACTTAAAATTTCATCTAACAAACTAAAATCTTGTTAGAGAAATATAAATCGTAAAATAAATTCAATTTAACATTTGAATAGACTTTATTCTTATAACAAATTTAAACTTTGTTAAAGAATGTAAATCAAGGAAAATTTTGCATAACAGAAATATGATTTAACCCTTTTAACAAATCAATTTTATCAAAGGATTATTAAAGAAAACTTATATAAAATACTCAATCCTCCTAATAAGTCATAGGATATCATCATATTGAAAGAAATATTATATAATCTCATACTAGAATTTCTTATAAATAAAATTTATAAATAACAACTCAACTTACTTACCCTTTGATTTGAAGATTGGATTGAACAAAGTTTTTTTTTTTTTTTTCTTGAATACCGAAACAAGAGCAAGAAAAGAGGAAAATTTTCTGAATTTTGTTCACTTTGAAAGCTTAGGAAAAGTGAGGAAACTCAAATGATGCTTAAGGATTAATAGGCACTTAAGAGGTGAGCTTAATGTGCCATAATACTCACTTATGAGAGGAGTTACAAACTCCTCCCATTCCTCCTCACCACAACCGGCCACCCCTTCACTCCCCTCTCAATTTTTATTTATTTGTTTTTTATTTAATTTAATTAATTAATTAAGTCATTATTATATTATTGTTAAAATAGAAAGAACCGTTACGCGATAGCCTCGTACGCGATAAAACTCGTTACCGTTAAAATTTAACTCACTTTATTTCTTAAAATTATCTATGTGGAATAATATAATTTAATAATACGTATTTATTTTATTTTATTATATTATTTCTTAAACCCGATAAATTACGGGGTGTTACAAACTACCCCCCTTAAAAGAAGTTACGTCCTTGTAACTTATGTGACAACGGAAAACATAGAACACATCTGCTATCACAATTAACTCCACATCATAACTCATGAGTAAAACACGACTACCAAAACAAAGATTTAACATTCCTCGCGCGAAACTCCTATCGCCCTCTACCCCCCTTAAGAAGTTACGTCCCCGTAACGCTACTAACCTGAAAAAGGTGAGGGTACTTTTCTCGGATAGCGTCTTCTGTTTCCCAAGTAGCCGCTTCACGCTCGTGATTTGACCACAGGACTTTTACCATAATTATATCCTTCCGTCGAGTGCTACGGACCTTTTTATCCAAGATTCGAACCGGTTGTTCAGGGTATGACAAAGATGCATCCAAATCTAAAGGTTCAGGGTCTAATACATGAGTGGCTGCGGCATGATACCGCTTTAACTGAGACACATGAAATACATCATGTACCTTTTCTAAAGAGTTTGGAAGAGCTAACCGATAAGCCACTTTACCCACACGTTCCAAAACTTCATATGGCCCAATGAACCGAGGGCTCAACTTTCCCCGAGCACCAAAACGTACTACTCCGCGCATGGGTGATACGCGAAGTAATACCTGTTCTCCCACGGTGAACTCCTCTGGCCGTCGTTTCAAATCAGCATACGACTTTTGGCGATCCTGTGCCGCTTTCAAACGATCCCTTATCAATCGTACCTTCTCACTCATCTGAAACAACAATTCAGGTCCTAAGGTCACCGCTTCAGTAAAATCGTCCCAATAAACCGGACTACGACAACGACGCCCATACAAAGCCTCGAATGGAGCCATCTGTATAGAAGCTTGATAACTGTTGTTATAAGAAAACTCAACTAGATCCAAATGTTCATCCCATGACCCTTGCCACTCCATGGAAATAGCACGTAACATATCCTCCAATACCTGATTCGTTCGTTCTGTCTGTCCATCCGTCTGCGGATGAAACGACGTACTATAGAGCAACGTTGTACCCATGGCCTGTTGCAAGGTTTGCCAAAACTGTGACAGATATCGTGTGTCTCTATCTGACACAATAGTACGGGGTACACCGTGGAATCGTACAACATACTTAATGTAGGCTCGTGCCAATTGTTCCATCTCCCAGCGACAATTCATAGGGATGAAACGTGCCGATTTAGTTAAACGATCAACTATAACCCATAACGCATCATTACCTGCTTTTGTTCGAGGTAAACCCACAACGAAATCCATAGAGATATCATCCCACTTCCATACTGGTATCTCTAACGGTTGTAATAATCCTCCTGGTCTCTTATGTTCACTTTTAACTTTCTGACTGGTCAGGCAGCGTGAGACATATTCTGCAATATCCTTCTTCATCCCCGACCACCAAAACATTAACTTGAGGTCTTGGTACATCTTGTCACCACCCGGGTGTACTGAAAATTTCGTACAATGGGCTTCATCCAGGATACGTTCCTTCAAAGATTCCTCCCCTGTCGGTAAACACCAACGACCCTTGAACCTCAAGCTTCCATCTTCATGGACAAGGAATCCCTCTGATGTTCCTTCCCGTGCTTGGTCCTTTAATTTCAAGAGTTTCGGGTCTTTATCCTGAGAATTCAAAATTTCCTCAAAGAACGAAGGTCGTATAGCCAAGGCATTCAAACATCCCTGTAGTTCGCCTTTACGTACTACTTCCAAGTTCAGCCTAGCAAAATCCCGATGCAACTCTTCTACTCCGTCCAAGGCAGACAGCGAGTGACTAGACTTCCTACTTAAAGCATCGGCCACCAAATTCGCCCGCCCCTCATGATATACGAACTCCAGATCATAATCTGTCATCAACTCTAACCACCGACGTTGTCGCATGTTTAAGTCAGGTTGTGTATAGAGATATTTCAGACTCTGATGATCAGTGTAAATCCTACACTTAACGCCATACAAGTAATGCCGCCATATCTTGAGAGCGAAAACTATAGCGGCTAATTCCAGATCATGGGTCGGATAATTAACTTCATGTACCTTCAGTTGTCGTGATGCATAAGCAATCACCTTACCGTCCTGCATTAGAACACAACCCAACCCTTTCTTTGATGCGTCACTGTAAACAGTATAATCCAACTTAGGGTCAGGTAGAGTAAGAACAGGGGCCGTAGTTAACCTTTCCTTCAAAGTCATGAAGGCCTGTTCACATTCATCCGTCCATTCGAACTTCTTCTCTTTCTTCATTAACGAGGTCATGGGCCGAGCAATACGCGAGAAATCCTTAACAAAACGACGGTAATACCCGGCCAAACCTAGGAAACTTCGTACCTCGGTGACGTTCTTAGGTGACGGCCAACTTCGAACTGCCTCCACCTTTACCGGATCCACCGAAATACCTTCCTTAGAGACAAAATGACCCAAAAACGATACCTTATCCAACCAAAATTCACACTTTGACAACTTCGCGTACAACTTATTTTCTCGCAGGGTTTGCAGGACAAATCGTAGATGTTCCTGATGTTCTTCTCGGTCTTTCGAATAGACCAATATATCATCGATAAAGATAACGACGAATTTATCCAAGTATGCACTAAACACTTGGTTCATTAAGCACATGAACGCGGCTGGAGCATTTGTCAACCCAAACGGCATCACTGTGAACTCATAATGCCCATATCGTGTTCTGAAAGCGGTTTTATGTATATCCCCTTCAGCTATTCTTAGCTGATGATAACCTGATCTTAAGTCAATCTTCGAAAAGATCCCGGCTCCTCTCAATTGATCAAACAAGTCATCTATCCGGGGCAACGGGTATTTATTCTTAACTGTTACCTTGTTTAACTCTCTGTAATCAATGCATAACCTTAAACTACCATCTTTCTTTCTCACAAACAGAACTGGAGCGCCCCAAGGTGAAACACTAGGTCGAATATAACCTTTATCCAACAATTCTTCAAGTTGAGACTTCAATTCCTCCATCTCCTTTGGAGCCATGCGATAAGGGGCCTTAGAAATCGGTCCAGTCCCCGGTACCAAGTCAATCGTGAAGTCAATTTCCCGTTGAGGTGGCATTCCGGGAATCTCGTCAGGAAAAACATCCAAAAATTCATTCACCACAGCAATATCCTGGGTATTCCCCTCTTTCTTATCCCCCTGGCTGATATGACATAAATACAAAGGGTATCCTTGCCTCACAAGCCTTTGCAACTCTAAGGTCGACACCAAATTCGTCCTGGGTCCCTTGGGAAACTTCCTGTATCTAACGCTTTCACCTCTTGGTCCTTCCAACAAAACTCTCTGCTCTCTGCATTCAATAGTGGCCTTATACCTTCCCAGCCAATCCATCCCCAAAATTACTTCTAAACCTTCCATATCTAACACATACAAGTCGCTAGGAAAGACAACCTTTCCTATCCTTAAGGGTACATCCCTATACAGTTTTTCACAACTGTACAATTTTCCCGATGGTACAGCCACCGTATAAGAAACTTTTTCAAAGGTCTCCAAATTCAACTCGTTCACCTTACTCTTTGCAAGAAATGAGCATGTAGCTCCCGAATCAAACAATACATTCACAGCTATAGAATGAATGGCGAACGTACCTGTAACCACATCTGCTGCCTGGTCAGCTTCTCTTGCACTGACCGCAGATACCCTTCCGCTCGCCGGCTGTACATTATTTCCTCCCACGTGATTTCCCCCGCGCTGCATTTCTGACCCTTCTACTCGATTTCCATCTACCCGGCCTTGCCTGCCATAAAAAGGTCGCTGGAATCTCTGATCAGCATTACCACGATTTCCATTCCCGTGCTGTTGACTGGCTTGACTACCAGCGTTGTTTAAATTTTGTTGCCGGTTTTGACCACTCGGATGTTGACTTCTCCCCCCTTTCTTTATGTAGCATTCAAACTCTCTACGCCCTCTTTTGTGGCAAAAGTTACATTCGATCAGATTTCCTTCGCAATCTTTTGCCGGATGATTTTTCTTGCACCTCTTACAAAAATACTTCCTCTCATTGCCATCTCTGTCCAATAATGGCTTAGTAACCTTCACGTTGTTCCTAATTCCTGAATTCGAATTAGACCCGCCTCCCTGAAAATTTCCAAAATTCCTTGCTTTCTTCTGATAGAAGCCCGACACATTCTCCAAAGCCTGGCCAGAAACTTCTTTCCTTTTCTCAGGGACATTACCCTTCTCTTTTTCCTTTTCTTTCCTCAAAATATTCCCTATTTGTGACGCTCGCTTATACATCTGCTCCAGTGTGTTATATCGGTCACTCTCAATATGCTTTTGAATATCGAAAGATAAACCTAGCTCAAAACGTTGCATCTTTTTCTCCTCAGTGGGTACATCATCAGGACAATACTTGAGGTATTCCATAAATTTGTGATAATATTCGTCTACCGTCATACTACCCATTTCCAATCGCGCAAACTCGTTCGATTTATCCTTTCTAACATGCAGCGGATAAAATTTCTCTCGCATAGCTCTTTTGAACAAATCCCAATCAAAGTCTCCCTCAGCTTGCTCTAATAACCCGATCTACTGTTTGCCCACCAGTAGTCGGCTTCCCCCACCAAATAAAAGGCAGCTTGATTGACTTTTAATTCTTCTGGGCACTCAACGACATCGAAAAGTTTGTCAAATTCTCTTAACCAAAGTTCCAGTTCTGACGGTTCTCCCTTACCATCAAAGGTCGAGGGTTTGCTCTGACTAATCCTTTTGCTCATTTCAGAGGCTAACTCCGACAAAGACTTCTCTCGGGGTGCATTTACATTTGTTAACGCTTTCACCAGATTTCTTATCGTACGGTTAGCATCACTTCGAGACAGTCTCTTCCTAGAAATTGGAGGCATCTTCTGCAAGCGAAAGAAAGGTACAAATCAAAAGAAAGTCCTAAGATTCATAACCTTTGGAGAAAGAACAAGGTTTGCTGGGTAAACCTAACAGTCGCTTACTTGTTTGTTTATCCCTAAATATATATACATATATATGTAGGTATTGTTATTTTCATTATTCGTTATTTTTACTGTTATTGTTATTAATATTATTATTACTTTTTTTTTTTTTTTTGAGTTGAATTGCTTACAAAAGGAGAATTACATGTATAATACACGAACTTACAACACCAAAAGAAACAGCAAACACACCTCAATATTTTATAGATATCTGTTGATACATCAAAAGTTGTCTCATACAAGAGTTTACATTATTTCCTTATCGTTTATTTGATTAAAAAGATACAACTAAAAAGAAAAATAACTCAAGGAAAGATGCGAAAACAAAACAAAAGGAATAGAACATCTAGCGCCAAGCATCCCAATTGTCAGCACCCTCATCGTAACTTGCTATATCGAAGTCCTCATCATCCCCGTCTTCTCCAGAATCAGAGCTGAAATCCGAATACGATTCTTCTGATTCACTACCACTATCTCTAGGGCTGCTTAATTGTAAATCTTCTACCTCTTCCTCAGGATCTTCCTCATCAGACCACCCCCTATCAAACCCAACCTCAAAGCCATATAAGTCGTAATGCGATCCCCAGTTCTCTCTCTCATCATCATCGCTGGAAATTTCTATATAAATAGGCGGTTCACGACTAGGCTCCCACATCTCAATATCACTCTCTGTCTGAGCCTCGGTTTCCACCAGTGGGGAATCAGGAAGGACCCGCTCTCTTAGTGGTTCCATGGTCCCATCGGTGCCGCCCGATATTGGAGGCTCGCCCTTCCTCTCAGGGGTTACACTCTTCCTAGATTCAGACAAACGGTGTAACCTATTTAGGTCCAAATCTAAGTCGTAACATACTCTATTGGCTTTTTCCTTAACCATAAGCATCCTTTCCCTATAATCTTGGATACTTTCACCACTCCTTATTTTCCATATGTCAGCGTTGGAAACTTCCCTCCAGACAGATTCAGGGTCAAACCTCGGTACCTCTCTTGATTCACTGGGGGTGCGTGGGTCCATAGGTGTCTTTCCCGTATACATAATCCTGAACACATACACATAACGAAAAGGAATCAAGTAAGAAAATTGATAACTAAGGACACCTAGACACTTTATAACCCTAATGGTCCAAAGCCAGCTACATCACAACAAACACATTCAATGTTTTTTTTTTTTTTTTTTTTTTTATCACATTCGACCATTCCCCGTCTCTCATTCCTAAGGTCTGATATTCCTTTATCTCCTAGGGAACGTTGGCTCTGATACCAATTGTAACGGCCCGGTTAAAGTGACCCGGAAAATCATGTGAAAACATGAATCCGGTTCACTTACGGACACAAATAAACACATCCTTACTCGGATCGTCAACGTTCCAACGGTAAAGGAATATGGTCAACAAAGAAAACAGCGCCAAACAAAACAAAACCAAACAAAACAGCGGAAGTCTTTACATACAACTCGAGAGCCCACCGGCCTCTAGACTAGCTAAAAGTTGTACGAAATAAAAAGAAAACATCATAAACTTTGTTTACATAAACTGAGGTATTTAGACTCATTACAAAGTAAGTCTAGACTTGATAGTTACGGGTTCTAAGCTGAATCCTCACTCCAGCCCCCTCCTGCAGTTAACCTGTTGCACGTCATATGATAACACGTAGCAGGTTCCAAAGAACAACCAATACACGTCAGAGACTTCATACATATACAAAACAGGTTGAATACAAGCATTGTGTTTACCCTAGCATGCAAAGGCTCTATTATGTAATCTTTATTCATTATTTCCAAACCTTGTAACGTTGCCCGTCCTGTTCGGGTCGTACAAGTCATATTCCAAATTTGTTTTGGTGGAATACACTTGGGAGAGCAAATCCCAAGGCAACCACCTACCTAAGACGTTGCCCGTCCTGTTCGGGTCGCCAAAGGCTAAGTATGCATACCCCCATGGTGACCATAAAGATCCCTGAATGCCATGGGAAAAATAGTTGATAGTTTTCCAATTTATTTGTTAACCCTTCTGGGTAACATATCCATAAATTCTCAATTTCCACATAATCATTTCGTATTATTTGAGGTGTCTAAACCTTATGTGATTACAATGCCTTGATTAGGAATAAAACAACATTACTTGCACAACCATATAAACAGTATGGTCTAAGCGTGTACCTTTAAACACTGCAAATCCAAACGACGTTTAAGCACGACAGGAATTTCACCCTCTTATGAATCGAGGTCCTAATTAACAAACACACAGAACGACCACGTTTAATAACGGGTTTACACACACAATCCACTCCATACTACTAAAATATCACAAAAACTTGATAATTTCAAATGTTTTCATCCAACTCATGATTGCTCCAAAATTCCCATTCTGACCAGAAACTTTTATGGCCAAATCGGACAGTTTAGAAAATTCAAATTAAAAATCCGACTTCACCGCTGCGTCCGGAACGCATCAATTACCTTGGGTACCAATTTTCATAATTTCTAGCATCCGATTACTATTTTTAATTATTTTAAGCGTTTTAACGAGTTTTAAAGCGCATCGATTAGATAAAACAACAACGAAACACACCCAACACTCGGATCGGGGCGCCACTACCGAGGCAGCAGCTGCTGTCCGAAACTCCTTCTACTTAAATTATTTTTATTTTATATATATTTTTTTCTATTTAAATTATTTAATCCTTTTTAAATCTCCATACCAAAATACACCTAACCAAAAATCGAATTTACATTTTACTAAGATAAAACAAATAAAACCAAATCTCCTATCACACAATCCACTTGATATTTCCACACATCTAACAATACATCAAATCCCATCAACAATCTAAACCATCATCAAAACATAAAACTAACAACTTTAGTCATACTCATCCTCAAGATCTTCAAGAACATTTAAAATTTCATAACCATGATAAGTAAATTAAATATTTGATCCTCTTATCAAATTTAAATTTT
This sequence comes from Amaranthus tricolor, assembly GCF_026212465.1. Taxonomy (NCBI): domain Eukaryota; kingdom Viridiplantae; phylum Streptophyta; class Magnoliopsida; order Caryophyllales; family Amaranthaceae; genus Amaranthus; species Amaranthus tricolor. Next base: position 8,324,469 of record NC_080050.1, on the reverse strand, counting down.
GTAGAGAATCATAAACCAACATTTTTTCTTATTTTAAACCGAACATATATATATAAGGACAATCCTTTAAACAAATCAAATTTTGTTAAAGGATTTGTAAACTCATGGATACTTACATCACTTAATCCACACACTTAAAATTTCATCTAACAAACTAAAATCTTGTTAGAGAAATATAAATCGTAAAATAAATTCAATTTAACATTTGAATAGACTTTATTCTTATAACAAATTTAAACTTTGTTAAAGAATGTAAATCAAGGAAAATTTTGCATAACAGAAATATGATTTAACCCTTTTAACAAATCAATTTTATCAAAGGATTATTAAAGAAAACTTATATAAAATACTCAATCCTCCTAATAAGTCATAGGATATCATCATATTGAAAGAAATATTATATAATCTCATACTAGAATTTCTTATAAATAAAATTTATAAATAACAACTCAACTTACTTACCCTTTGATTTGAAGATTGGATTGAACAAAGTTTTTTTTTTTTTTTTCTTGAATACCGAAACAAGAGCAAGAAAAGAGGAAAATTTTCTGAATTTTGTTCACTTTGAAAGCTTAGGAAAAGTGAGGAAACTCAAATGATGCTTAAGGATTAATAGGCACTTAAGAGGTGAGCTTAATGTGCCATAATACTCACTTATGAGAGGAGTTACAAACTCCTCCCATTCCTCCTCACCACAACCGGCCACCCCTTCACTCCCCTCTCAATTTTTATTTATTTGTTTTTTATTTAATTTAATTAATTAATTAAGTCATTATTATATTATTGTTAAAATAGAAAGAACCGTTACGCGATAGCCTCGTACGCGATAAAACTCGTTACCGTTAAAATTTAACTCACTTTATTTCTTAAAATTATCTATGTGGAATAATATAATTTAATAATACGTATTTATTTTATTTTATTATATTATTTCTTAAACCCGATAAATTACGGGGTGTTACATCAACACTATTATATGCATCAAAATATTGAGCTCTTTAGGAATATGGGAGTAGTGGAATGAGAATGCTTCGATGGACGAGTGAACATACTATGAGGATTTAAGTAGAATGAAAGACATAACAAAATATTTAGGTGTCACAACTGTTGAGGCTAAGATGAAAGAGAATTAACTAAAATGGTTTGGACATGTGCAATGACCGAGTATTGGAGAACTGTTAAGGAAAAAAGAAATTTTAAACTTGGGAGATTTTATCACAACTTAAAAAAGTTAAGATGCCTAGGAACGATTAGAGTAACTTGGCTAGCAAATCCTTACAACAAGAATCTTGAGGACAAATAAGATGCTTGATAGCTAGAGAAGAAATAATCTAATTACCATGTATAATAATAAAGGAGATATCTAAGATTGCTCTAATTATCGAGAAATAAAACTCATGAGCCATACTATGAAGTTAAGTGAAGTAGTCATAGTTGGAAAGATATAAGCATATCATATAGCCAATTAATATTTATGATAATTTGAAATAAAAGAAGTGCTTTTGTGGGCAAAATAGAAGAAGCGTATTCCAAAGAAATACTTTAATATAGAAAAAGATATGTATCGAGAAGTAAAGACGAATATTATGGCATATAGATGATAAATTGGGGATTTTCCCATCGTAATTGATCTTCATCAAGGCTCAACAATAAGCTTCTTTTTTTTGTAGGAGTCCTAGATGAGATAACTCGATCAATACAAGAAGACGTGCCATGGCACATATTTTTTGTTGATGATATTATTTTGGAAGATGAGACTAGGGAGGGATATATGCTAAGTTAGAATAATTGAGACATGATTAGGAGTCAAGAAAGTTAAAATTAGGTTGGAGTAAGACGAAGCACATGAAGTGTACCTTAAGCACTAAAGAGATAATGAGACATATTATAAAACTAAAAGAGAAAGAAATCACCCCAAGTAGATGCTTCAAATACCTTGGGTTTATATTTCGGAGTAATGAAGACATGAAGTAAGTTGTGACACATAACAAGATGTTCTCATCATTTAGATAAAATAAGGAAATGATTAGTGATAATTAGGGTTTGAAAGGGGATGTGATAATCAAAATGGAGGGGTTAAATGAGAACGGGTGGGTGGGTAGGGTTGATAAATTGAAGGAAATGATTAGTGGTAATTAGAGTTTAGGGTTGTTTATGGATTTCGGTTATGTTATTAACATATGATATTTTAGTAACTATTCAGGGTTTTGTGAGGACAATATGGTAAAAAAAAAAAACCTATAAATTAAAATGAAAAGGGGACAATAGAGGTAAACTGACCAAATAAGAAAAAGGGACAATTATACTGAATTGGAGGGAGTATTATTTATTGGGTAATGATATATACAACCCTTAAGGTTGTGTATATAAGAGGGTATCTCAATGAATCTATAGTAGAATTAATATTAAATACTTATGGGAACATTCATCAGTATTATGTTTTTCTTCTTTTAGGCTTTTAATTGTTTTGGGAACTTGCAACTGTTATTTATCCCTTTAAGTTTCAATCTTTTGTTGACTTTTAATCTTTCTTCTATTTTATCTACTACAAGACAACTAGATCACTGGGCACCACGTAGGGATCTTTAAGGGTGTGCGAGGTAATCGATCGCATAAGGCCCTCTCTTTCTCTCGTATATGAAAAAGTTAATAAAAAAAAATATGTTAACTATAAATATGCTCTTAGTTCTTTCTCATCCTTTCAGATCGATCTTGGTGAGGTCTGATCTCTCATTTTCCCCTTTTTTTTCAATTAAATTAGGGTTTTTTTGGTGTTGTTATACCTAATTTATGCGAAAGATTCTGGTTACGAAAATTGAATCATTGATTCTTGATGCGCTTGATTGTTGAACTTATCTGTTTTTGATTATGTTAGTAGATTTTTGTTTTTTGTGTGTGTTGTTATGATGTTAAAATCTTATTGATGATTGTTTCGATTTATCAATGGAAGAGCTTGTTTTCTTTCAGTTAATTTTTAACATGCTATATAGTTATTTATAGCTAAAACACGCCCTTCAATTCCACATTTATTACCTGAAGTTTGTGGATGTGATGGACTGGCAATGTTTTTGGATACCATATTTGATGAATTTAAGTTATTGATAATTCTCTGTTTGTATTTGTTCAAGTGAAGAAAAACGGAAGGATTTTTCCCTGGATTGGATCGTTTTAACACTTATTTACTTGTGATTTTTAAGTCGTTATCTGTAGTTATTGTTGGCTCATTTCTATCTATGCCGTTTGGTTTCATGTACCTTCCCTTATATCAAATTTGTGGTTGATACTCGATTTTGTGGGTATTTTTTTTTGAAGGTATTGGGAGGGTGTTGGTTGGTTATTTCTACACATTATTACAAAATTGAAAGATTAATTTTATACAAACCTATCCTGATGTTATGATCTCTAACTTAATCTAAATACGTGTCTATGTTTTTTCCCGCCAAAAATCATGAGGCTAAAAAGGAAATTATTCAACAAATCAACAAATATTTTGGTTCCATTAATATTTGGCAAGATATTCTTCCGGATAAATATACAAACATTCTACATCATAGATGTATTTTGAAATGTAATAATAATTTGGCTTATTAATAAGGAGCTAATAGTAGAGATTGAAAATTAAGATATCCCGTCGATTGGAAACAATATTCACATTTTTTTGATCATGTGCAGTCGAAAAAGAGGTGTGTCGCATGGCATTTCCTGCTCTATCTGTCACCAAAAAGTTTCTGAATGCAAAATTTCTGCTTTATTTATTCAAAAAGACTGGAACTTGGAGATTAGAACAGCAAATGGAGAATGGAGTTTGGAAAGAGGCACCAAAAGATTTTGGTCATGAGCTCATTAGGAAGGAAAATAATAAAATTTTATCAAGGCTAAATAATACTAGTTGAAAAAATAAAGCAACAATTATGCACCACATTTACGTTGCAAACGATGAAGAAAAGACGTATGAAAAAGAAAATGTCTAAAAGAGATAGGACAATAAAACATTACAGTAGAAAAAAGTCTATGGTCACTTCAACAGCAATAAAACCCAAGAGTTGCTCCCATAAATAGATACGTAGAGTTGCATACTAAGAAAAGCAGCAAGCAGACTATTGAAAACATAGAACCACAAGCAGACTTTTGAAATCATAGAAACGCAAACAGTCTATTTCAAAGAAATGTAGCCACTTGAAAAAGATAATTTCTCCCACCATTTTAACAAGTATTAAACACAGCACTCGGTAAGATATTGGTCAATGGTTTTGAGCAATTGAGCTTTTCGAAACAAGTTGTGCAGACAAGATATTTAACTCCGATTAGACCTGAGGCCTAGGTTTTAAAAAAAATTATTTAGTGGAATCTTTTCAAATAGCTAATCATTTTGTAGCTTCGATATGACAATTGGACACTTTTGAGCTAAAATCATGGAATTTTTTATGAAGTAGCCAAGTCAAATACTAGGACATGTATCATGCATGGAATATATACATGAGTATGAGTAAAATTAGATAATGCAAAGGCTATACCATGGTAGGCATTTTTGGCAAGACGAATATACAAGACAAGTGTAACAACTACGCAAAATAGATTTAATGCCTCTACTATACAAGCCTACGTAAACGGGCTTCAAATTTCACTCTTGAATAAGCAAAAGCTTTCCTTTGCATGAAATCAGATTAAGAAGGTTATACAACCTCTCCGATACGTGGACTGACAAAATTAAAGTCCACCTGAAGCCCCTTGACTGGTGGATCATACGAGTCTATGAATTGGACCAGCCTGCAATTCGCAACAAGAAAAACCATGAGGCTGAAGGTAGTTTGTGCAGCAAAAAGTAACTATGGAGCAAAGGAAATAAGAGAACTTTTAGGATTTTTTTTGAGCTATTTAAAACATATAGTTTGTCAACCACACTTAAAAATCTCACGTTAATGACAATATGACATACAACTCATCTCTGAATCAGAAAATTGTTCATGTTTCCCATTTAAAAAATCTATTTATCACTCTAGAAAGTGACTTCCAAATGAATGTAATGTTTTGTGATAATGAATAATCAAAGAAATAAATACATTCAAGTTTATACTCAGGCAAGGATGTCCCATCATCCATGGGCCATGAGCCAATTTCCTACAAATATTCTTCCAGTCTCTTTCTTTTTTAGGCAGAACAATATTTATTTATGTCAAAGTCCAAACTATAAAGAAAATTACTCAAAAAGAACTTTATAACATACATATTATCTCATTCCCTTATCCTCCTCAAATTTTGAAGCTTTTCATGAAAACATATCAAATAATCTGAATAATATTAAAATGAAAATAGAAATATTAAAAATAAATGCTCAAATGTGAAATAATTATTAGAGCTAATATTCCTAAAAACATTCAGAAAAGCGAAATATTGCATAGAAGTTTCAACAAGCAAGATGACTATATTGATATGCACACCAGAGATCAGAAAGAAGATGATAGACAGCAATAGACAAAATCATAAAAACAAAAGAAAACTTCCACATGTAATACAAACTCAATGAAGAAATAAATATGTAGACCAGACCCTCTAATTAAATAATCAAAGTGATGCAAGAAACCTGCCTGTGGTAAAAATCACAATCACGGTCGTTCCTCAAGATTCCATGTAGAAGGTTGTACATCTGCAGCAACATTTTCCCAGGTATCTAAAGTGAAAGCAACAAATTTTTAGTACTGAAACTAAAAGTTCTTACAAAATTTTATGTACGGAAAGGTCCATAATCAAGAGAAATATATTTAAAGAAGCACAAATAAAAGTAATGAAATTTGAGAAAGAAAGTATACTAAGATGAAGCACTTGCCTTTTCAAAAAATAGATTCACGCGGAAAAATGAGCAAAACAGATCCATGAAAGCGTGCAGTATAAATGAGTTCTGATGAGGCTGCAAGAGACTATGCTTGATTAGAGATTAATTTAGAGGCCAGGAAGTCATATTAATTTCAAGGGTTTTTATGGGTCCATATGTATCTCTAATAAAGATTTTAGTTTTTGACAATAAAGAAGAAAATAATTAAACCATAAGCGTTTAAAAGTGCTAGAGACGACAAATTTAGAAACATCAACCATGCTACATAAAATGAAAGCTTCATGGACACTCCTCGTTATTATCATAATTATGAAATTTCACATAATCTCTTTAGGAGAAAAGCCAATGTCTCTAAAGAGATTGATAAGAATAATATATAAGTAAGAACACTCTACTGTTAAAACTACTTGACCAGCTCATTCACGAGTACCAACCAACTTGAAGGCTAGAGTTCATTTCTGAGTTATCTGCACAGAATATGTCATATGAAAATAGATTCAACTGGAAGAGACATAGACCCTACAATCCCACACACAGAGGGAGGAAAAGAACACTATGAAAAAAAAAGGTAAATAAAAGCAGAGGTAGTAACATATTTTGAATACTAACCAACAGGGTAATCACTGTGCTGCTCAAATCCA
>NC_080050.1:8302998-8312998 GCF_026212465.1 Amaranthus tricolor | reverse complement strand
TCTTCCCAACTACTCTCACAGGAGTAGCTTTGACGTGGTATACCTCCCTTCCAGGGGGAAGTATCCACAACTTTGCCTAACTAGAAAGCAAATTCCTGGGTCACTTTATAGCATCCAGAAGGCAGGAGAAATCAAACTTCCACTTGCTCAGCATAACGCAATTAGAAGGGGAATCCATATCGTCATATTTAAAGAAGTTCCACGAGGCAGTATTGGAAGTAACTGATTTGGAAGAGTCAGTTGCCTTAAACGCCCTAATCAACGGAATGAAGGCTCAAAGAATCAAGTTCCAGTTGGTTAAGAGTCAAGTGAAGACATACGCGGAGGCCATGAAGCAGTGTCAAAGCTACGTCACGGCTTTCGAGATATGTCAGGCACATGACCCCAAGAGACGAAAATCAGAAAAGATATGTCAGGCACATCATCCCATCAATCCTCAAGGAACCGAGAGGAACAAACGTCAAGGAGGGATAGAAACTACATGCCGCGTCGTCCGAAACCCCATTCCGACATGGGACCTCCACGACCCAGACATGTATATGTCGCGGAAGGGGAGTCTAGGGTGCAGAATTTGCTCGACGGAGGCAACGACTCGATGTTCAACCGAAACAGAAAAGACATATTCTTCGCCATTCATGACGAGTTGCCAACTCCACCTCCTACTACCACCCCAACCGATCGTCGCAACTACAATTTGTGGTGCGACTACCATAAAGAACATGGCCACACCTTGGCCCAATGTCGCGAACTCAAACATATCCTGCATCAGTTGGCCGACGAGGGGAAGCTATCAAGGTTCATCAACCATAAGGACTATGACGCAAGAGGAGAAGCGGAAAGGAGGCATTGGAATCAAAGACACAGATCCCCCAAGAGGGACGAGGCCAGGCGCGAAAGTTCCAACACACAAGGGACTATCAATATGATCCTTGGAGGTTACACTGAAGAATACCCTACACTCTGCGCCGCGAAAGATAGCGTCCATACACTCCTAAAAGGACCTCCAAAAACCATATCAAGCGGACCGACCATGAGGTTCGATGCTACCACCTCTCAATCACTACAGCAACCACACACAGACCCTCTGGTAGTCACCCTCAAAATTGGGCAAATGAAGGTCAAAAGAGTACTGGTGGACACCGGAAGCACAGCCGTTCTCATAACCATGGAGTGCCTGAGAAAAATGAAGTTTGAAGAAAAACACTTACAACCTCTCGACAAACCTTTGATTGGGTTTGGGGGAAATCACGTCATCCCACTAGGCACCATCATCCTCCCTGTATGAGTAGGGGAAAAAGACAAAAGCAGAACAATGCCCATACGATTCACGGTAGTGGATCTCACATTCCCCTACAATGCCATCATGGGGCTCCCACTCGTCAACAAAATCAAAGCCGCAATCTTTCCCCATCAACTCTTGTTGCAATTTGAGCGGGACGACGGACAAGTTGGCATTCTCAAAGGAGATCAGATGATGGCACGTCAATGCCTCATCAACACCCTGAAACGAGGAACTTCCGTCGTTCCCTCCAAAAGAGAGAGGGAACAAAGGTCTCCAACCGTCATGAGCGTGTATCTAGAGAACCCCAACACGCACGAAAGGCCTCAGCCAGTAGAACGATACGAGGAGGTAGAAATGTTCGAAGGAAAGCAAATCAAAATAGGGAAAGGTCTTCCTGACGCGGTCAAACAGGATATCATGGCCCCCATTGCCGAGTTCCGCGACGTCTTCGCTTTTTCCACGGAAGAAATGCCTGGCATCCCTACAAGTGTCATGTGCCACAAACGTGACATAAAACCAGGCTACAAACCCGTGAAGCAAAAGCTCCGAAATCAAGGGAAAGAGCAAATAGAGACCGCCAAAGAAGAGGTGGAGAAATTGCTGAAAGCCGGATTCATCATAGAGTGCAAATACTCCGATTGGCTCTCCAACGTTGTTCTCGTCAAGAAATCGAATGGGAAGTGGAGGATGTGCGTTGATTTTACAGATCTGAACAAGGCATGTTCGAAAGACGATTATCCTCTCCCCAAGATAGATCGATTGGTGGATTCAACGGCAGGCCATGCCCTATTAAGCATCATGGACGCTAATGCTGGTTACCATCAAATTCCGTTAGCAACCGAAGACCAGTCGCATACAACATTTATCACGAATACCGGCGTGTACTATTACAGAGTCATGCCCTTTGGATTAAAGAATGTTGGAGCCACTTACCAAAGATTGGTCAACAAGGTCTTCTAGTCCTAGATTGGTCGAAACTTGGAGGTATACGTGGATGACATGATCACGAAGAGCAAGCAGGCGTCTAAGCATGCCGCGGACTTACATGAAACGTTCATAACCTTCCGAAAACACCAAATGTAACTCAATCCTGATAAGTGCGTGTTTGGAGTCACTGGAGGAAAGTGTCTTGGCTTTCTGGTGGACGAAAGAGGAATCGAAGCAAACCCAGACAAAATCCGGGCAATTCAAGATATGAAGTCCCCAACATCTGTAAAAGAAGTCCAAAAACTAACGGGGTGCGTGGCCGCCCTAGGGAGATTTCTAGCCAAGTCCGCAGACAAATGTTCATCTTTCTTCAAGACCCTTAAACAAAGCAAGTTCGAATGGACCAGCGAAGCCGAGGAATCCTTCAACCAGTTAAAAGAGCACTTATCCTCTCTGCCAAAACTAGTCTCACCCATCAACGGAGAAATACTCATCTTGTATATCTCTGTCTCCGAATATTCCCTGTCGGGAGTATTAGTCGCTGAAAGAGAAAAGAAGCAATTCCCCGTGTACTATGTAAGCCACGCCTTTTGAGGGTCAGAGGGAAATTATAGCGAAATGGAAAAGGTCTTGTTCGCGGTTGTGATGGCGAGTAGGAAATTGAAACCCTACTTTCAATCACACCAGATCACAGTCAGAACTAGCCAACCTTTGAAAAAGGTCCTTGACGGAAAAAACAAATCAAGCCGTGTTACTGACTGGGCTAATCAACTAGCAGATTTCGGCATTGTATACGAGCCACGCACAACAATCAAAGCCCAAGCCCTGGCAGACTTCATTGCCGAAAGCACTATCACTCATCATCCTGAATCCAATCAAGAATGGAAGTTGTATGGGGATGGGTCCTCCACACAATCAGCAAGCGGAGCAGGACTTATGATTGTATCTTCCGCCGGGGTCCGTATGAAAAGAGCGGTCAGATTCGAGTTTGTGGCATCCAATAATGAAGCAGAGTACGAAGCATTACTCATGGGGCTTAAAATATGCCATGAAGCCGGGGCTAAAACCTTATCCACTTTTTTCGACTCCCAATTGATAGTCGGGCAAGTGAACGGGGAATTCGAAGCCAAGGATGATAGCATGAAGATGCACTTGCAGCAAGTAAGAGAACTTGTCAAGAAATTCGAACAAATTCACATTGGTCCACATCCCAAGATCCCAAAATGCACAAGCCGATTCCCTGGCAAAACTTGCCAGCTTAGCTGAAACATCCGCGACTCGCGATATTATCTGAGAAGTAATTCTTAACCCCAGCATCAACTTCATGGTTAACACCATTGATAGATTAGAAATGTGGATGGAGCCATACATCAAATATTTGCAAAACCAGACGCTCCCCCAAGACGAGAATCAGGCAAAAATGCTTCAAAAGAAGGCCAGATGGTTCGAACTCCACGAAGGAACGCTCTACAAAAAATCATATACACATCCCTTTCTGAAATGTGTTTCTCCTAAAGAAGGAAACTACATCCTCCGCGAAATACACGAAGGCGGATGCGGAATACACCAAGGAGTACGAACCGTAATTGGCATAGTCCTTAGAAATGGATACTATTGGCCATCTCTCAGGGGTGACGCCGAAGCATTGATCAGACGATGTCCCCAATGCAAATATCATTCAAAGATTGGAAGAAAACCATCTAACTACTTGTCTGCCATTCAAGCCGTCATGCATTTTGACAAGTGGGGTATAGATCTCCTTGGCCCCTTTCCCCCGGCGATGGGACAACGCAAATTCGTTATCGTGGCCATTGATTACTTCACCAAGTACGTGGAAGCAGAGGCCCTTAGCTCAATCACAGACAAACAAGTCTGTCAGTTCATATGGCGAAATATCATTACAAGATACGGAATCCCTTGTGTGATCATCACCGACAATGGGAGACAGTTTGTCAGTAAGAACACAATAGAATACTGCGACAGGTTCAACATTCAAATCAGATTCAGTTCAGTATCTCAACCTCAAACTAACGGCCAAGTCGAGTCAGCAAACAAGGAAATTTTGAATGGCATCAAAAAGAAAATAGAAAGGGCCAAAGGTACTTGGGATGAAGAACTACCCGACATCCTATGGGCAAGTCGAACAACCGTCAAAGAGGCAACATGACGTACCCCATTTTCCTTGGTATACGGGTCCGAAGCCGTGCTTCCAGTAGAAATAGGTATACCCTCCACAAGGGTCACCTACTACTCACACAGCGAAAATGAACAAGAAAAAAGGGAAAACTTAGCTCTACTTCCGGAAACAAGGGGGAATGCATTGTTAAGGTCCATGAACCAAAAACAGAAGATGATTCGTAGCTTCAACCGACACGTCAAAACTAAATGAGTTCAAGTTGGCAACTTCGTCCTCCGCAAAATTGAAGCAACGGGAAAAATAATAGATAAAGGAAAACTAGGAGCCAACTGGAATGGCCCGTTCAAAGTTATCCGTATCATCAAACTCGGGACGTTCGAACTGGAAGACATGAAGGGAAAAAATTACCCCGTCCATGGAATGGAGATCACTTGAAGAAATACTTCATTTAATAAGATTCGCAAGAGGCCAGTCAATAATCATTAGTTTCATTCCGCAGCATAGTCGCATCATCATTTTCTCAGCGGTGTCACTTTTTCTCAGTATTGTCATTTCCAAATATCAATATATCAGAAGTTTCATTTTCAGATTATCCAGCTCCAACATTCACAAGTATTCGGTTATATTCTAATTTCAATTTCATTATTGCAAATCTCATTAAAATCAGTAATTTTCAAAGTCGAAAAATCAGTAATGTTTATAAGTTGGACCCCTTGAGAAGGGTCCCATAATCAAATTTATTTTAAGTCATCGTGAATCAGTGACATCGACAAGTCGGACCCCTAGATAGGGGTCCCAAGATCAAAATTCATCCAAGTTAAAATCAATGCTTTCTATTAATCCGACAGATATTAGCGACATCCACAAGTCGAACCCCTGGAGAGGGGTCCAATGATCAAAATCGTTCTAAGTACATTTTCGCCGCATCATTCCCCATTTTTGGTCGAAAGAAATCGCGGCATGTGAGTTAGAATCGAAAATACTTCAAACATTCATAGCAAAATATCTTAAAATCGGAGAGAATCATTGATCAAAAATATGTACAGAAAGTATCAAAATGATTCGGCTCGAAAGTATATAAGTCATTCAGATTATAAAGGTTGATAATGTCACAAGCTTAAATTAAAAAATCAATTATACGTTGTTCAAAAAGGCGTCAACGTCTTCTGTCGGCTCAGAGTGATGCTGCGGAGACCCGGCCAAACCCTCCTCGAGACTCGAAGTGAAGCTTACAAATTCTTCAATATTGAACGGCTCCACTTCGATCTCTGATAGTTCCTTGGACAAGCCCTGGAGGTTTTTTCCTTCATCAATTATCAAAATCGAAAAATCTAAGCACAAACTCTCCAACTGTGAGAGGGCCAAGTTCTCGGGGAAATCCGGGGCCGGAGGAGGAGATAGGGATAGCTTGTCCAAATCAAGGCACAAAGCCTCCTTTTCGGCCCCTTCATCTACCTTCTCCGACCAGATCCTCTCCACCTCCACGTCCCAGCCGGGATTGACCAGTTCGCTGACTCCTGCTCCAAAACTGGAGCTAGGTTGATTAAGGCTTCATCTCCCTTTTGATTGGCTATCTGTTGGAGAGAATCAAAATCGACGCCTAACTCGGCGGCAGCCAGACGGTACTTCTCGTCGCTGATCATGGAGCTGGCGCCCATCATTTCCGCCGTCAGATCCCCTAAGAAACTCGACGCCTCCGGCTCGTCCGAGGTAAGCCAATCCCTAGCTATCCGGGCCCGCCTCTCCGAGCGAAGTCTAAACACCTTAACCGAGGATAGCAAGGTCTTGAACTTGGCCAAATCAGTCGACACCTGTTGCATAAGAGACTGGTTTTGATGAACCAGCTTAGCGTGAACGTCCATCAGGTGCCCGACCTCATAGCCGAGGGTAGCCGACATACTAGAGACCGCGTCGATGCTTGCGATGACCCCCTCTAGCCGCTTCTTGGCCTTCTCCCGCCACTGCTCAGTTCTGACTAAGCGCTCTTTCAGCTCAGAGCACTTAGCCAGCTTCTCCTTTATGCCCGGCAGTTCTCCAAGATCCTCCCGAAGCTTCTGGAGTTCCTCATTCTGCTCATCGCAACGGGAGGTCAGGGCAGCCAAGGTCTCCTTGTCCGCGACACTTTGACGACTCAAGTTAAGCTTAAAAGCCAACCTTAGAAAAGTCTGCAAAATAACGAAGATTAAAATCCTCCGCTAAACTTGAGATCAAAAGCAGAGTAAAGGATGTTACCTCAGTCGCGGAAGCTTGCATTTGACGCACTCTATCTCAGGGGGACAAGGACTCCAAATGATCAACATCCACTTTGCCGATTAAGTGGGATGTCGCCCTGTTAAATCGGGTTATCAAACCCTTGTGCCCCAAGTCAGTGAAGGGGGTATCGTGTCGGAAAGGCAAAACCTCCCGGCGACAATATACCTCCTCAACCCGCGACTCAGGGGCAGCGGTTGATTCCCCTACCTTCTCCTTCCCCTTGCCAGAAACCGGAAACGCCTTGATCTGGGAAGAAGACGCCTCCTCCTCCGCCGACCTCATTTGAAGAGGTATGGCTGTCATTATTGTCCCCACCGAAGCCTTCTTCGAGGCACTCTCCCCGTGGGAGGAAGAGTCTCTCTTCCTCTTCCTCTCTTTCTTATCCTTCATTTCCCTCTTCTTAGAAGAGATTACCCTCTAAGAGTCATCGGGAATGTGGACTCTTCTCCTCTCTTCCAGAAGCCTCAAAGCTTCTCCTTCACTGGGCACCTCCTCCAGCCCTTTCTCGGCAGTGGCCGAATCCTGCGAAAGAAAAAGTTAGAAAAAATCCCTCATAGTTCAATAAAATATGAATTTATACCTTTGGAGGAAGAGGTAAAGGTTTTTCCGCGGCCCGTTGGTTGGCCCCCTGAGCGAATCGCAAGACGCTGAATTTCTTCATCAGGTCTGGATTCTTCGCTCTCAAATTTTCCTTGGCTACCCCTGAAAAATCAAGAGTTAGAAACAAGTAAACATTATAAAAAGAAAAAAAAATTGACCGACCCTTACTTCGATCGATAGCTAAGCTGATGCCGAACGCTGAGAGGAGATTTTCGTTCTCCAACTCGGAACAACCAGGTATCCAGTTGAGCTGGACGTTCATGGGCTTCCTACCCAACTGTAAGTCCATCTTCGCGTACTCAATTATTACCGCGTCAGTAAATGAACACTGCGGGACCCCATTATTGAAACCCGAGAGATTGGGTTTGATATCAAAGGAAGTCTTAATATTCCAACCCCCTGAATTGTATAAATATGCAAACTTTGTCCTATATCCCTTCTGATTATCAGGGAGGTCGTGGTATCTTCAGCCCATGACGGTGTGTGAAAGTTATCCACCCGCAGCCGTATGATTGGGAGTTACATAAACGGGCTCTAAAAATATATCTAAAGGCCGTAAGTGTTGGGGGCACGGCCAAAACTTTACACAAAATCAAAAACGCCTCCATACAACCCCATGCGTTAGGGTATAATTCGGGCACTAAGATATTCAAAAAATATAATACTTCCCTAAAAAAGGGGTGAAGAGGAAACCTAAGTCCTAATTCAAAAAAAGGAAAGTATACTGCTATACAATGTGGAGGGGGAAACCTAACGGTATCATAGTTCCCCGGAGTAATAATATTGATATCATCTTTTAAGCCCCATTTCAGAGAGATGGCGTCACGTCGTTTCTCCAAATCCCTTTTGGTTTGTAAATCTATGAAATAATTGAGGGGCCCGCCACTTGGGATATAAAATGGAGGAGGAACCGGCGCCGCGCTTTCTCTTCTAGAAGACTCGGATGTTCCCTCGATCTTTTCCATATCTACATACAATAACCCTTCCAGGTTAGGATCTATTCGCGGCAAGTAATTGGGGAAGAAAGCAATGCTCACTTCCCAAGGAGCAGTTTTCATTATCTCCGGTGTGTATATAGGGGATACAGATGACTCATCCCCGGCCTTTATTGATTCGTAATGAGGGGTGATTCTCACCGAACTACTATCGTCCGAATCATTTATTAGCAACCCCTCCTTATTAAAACGTCTACATACTACCAAAGGAATTTCTGTCGGGTTAGCAGCGTTAATGTCTAAGTTAGCTATTGTCTCATGAGTAGCCGCGACATCCATATTAACGATAGTCATAAAGTAGTAGGCGAAACTTGTAGAGAATAATGGCTAATTTCATAAAACTAATTCAAAGCTTTAAACCAACATTCAAGAACACGAAGAACAATTTGAAGAACAGTTTGAAGAACAATTTGAAGAAATTCAAGAATTTGAGGGAAGATTTGAATACCTTGAAGAAATTTGAAGATTTGTCAGAAATTTTATGAAGTTCTGTCAGAACCCTTGAAGATCTTTGAGAATTTTGTCAGAAGTTTGAAGGATGGTTGAAGATTGTCAGAGCTTATCTCTCCACTTTCTCTCACTGAATTTACGAAATGAAGGAAATATTGATGGTTAGGTGAGAGGGAACAGTTCCGACAACCCTATTTAGTACAGCAATAAATGCTCAACCTTACACCTAAACACCACTTAAACGAGAAGTGGAATCCCAAACTAAAACCGGGAAGTCGACAAGTCGGACCCCCAATGAGGGGGAAATATGAAAAATTTTTCTAAGTATCAGCTGTTGATTGTGTCCGGGGAGTCGATAAGTCGGACATCCAAGGTGGGAGAAAATGTTGACATTTTCTCTAAGTTATTAAATTCCCTCCTGAAGCCGTAAGGTCGATAAGTCAGACCCTGAACTACACCCCAAGAAAAACATGGAAAACATTCCAAGTATGAAAAATTACACATTCTGCCGTCCGACTTATAGATGCGGCGGATATTATGCCGCGTCATCCCCCTCATCGTTCCAAACTATCGTACGATCAAAGTATGAAATATTCCAAGTGTGAAAAATATTCTAAGTATGGAAGATGTCCGTATGGTTGATAAGTCGGACTCCCAGGTGCCCCCAATAATAGTGCAGAAATTCTAAGTATGGAAGAATTCTCGTATTTTCCGTATTATCGAAGACACGGACCTCTGTGCTCATTCCGTGTCATGGAAGAATAAGGGGCTTAAGATAATAAAGATCGTTCAAGTATTTTTATCGTTCGCGATGTCGATAAGTCGGACTCCCCTAAGTCCCCTAGTGAAGAATAAAAAATCTAAGTGTAAATCTAAGCCGCGTCATCAACTCGCGTGATTTATTGTCCGGACTTCAATGAGAGTCAACTCACTCGTGCCGCGGCATGTTACCTCCCTAAGACTCCACGGTTTATGACATGGTAACGAGAAGGAAGATAGAACAATAATAAACCAGTATCTTGTCCGTGAGGTCGACAAGTCGGACGCACCTTGGTGCTGGTCTCATTCAAAAATATTCCAAGTCTCTGAAATTCCGCGACTTCAGATTAAAATAATAATAATAATAATAATAATAATAATAATAATAATAATATAAAAATAAGTATTAGCATATTGTCCGTAAGGTGGACAAGTCGGACCCCTTTGGGTGGACCAAATTCTAAAACTTTTTCTAAGTACTGGAATCTCCGCGGCATTATAGCAATAGAGGCTAAACTGGAGGAATTGAAATATTAAAAATCCATACGAAATGTTACATGTTGGCAATGATGTCTCAGTTGGTTCCAGGTGCCACAG
>NC_080050.1:8275498-8297998 GCF_026212465.1 Amaranthus tricolor | reverse complement strand
AAGGGTCTTTAAAGATGTGCGAACTAATTGACCGCATGGACCCCTTCTTTCTCCTGTATATGAAAAAGTTAATCAAAAAACAAAAATATATTAACTATAAATAAAACGCGAAATAAAAATTTTGCATAGGACTATAAATTTTTCAAGACGACTCTGCCACCACATATACCAGATGGTAGATTACCACCAACAATATAACCTTTTAGCTGCCTCTACGGCACCACCGTCAAAATTTTTACAGCACCATGCCATCACCAACAATATAAGAGTTTTAACTAGTATTAATCCAGCTTAAATTTCCAAAACATATATTACATTATTTAATTATGTCTATTTAGAACTCACTATGTTGTTTTGGATTCACAAGGTTCTATTGTTTGATTAATCTCCATCTTAAGTTTTAGACTAAGAAATGCACTAATTCCTTTCTGGCCACCATTCCATAATCCATGATAACATTTCAAGGAAACTCTATAATCCTGTTAGTATTTTATAATAATCATTTTAGTATTTAAATTTGGTTCATCACTTATTGCCATAAATTGTCTGTGTTTTTCCACATGTTTCATTTTATAATTCATTCATGCATTATTTCATCATGCATTAAACTCATCTAAATTTGTTATGAAGAGTTACAATTTTTTAATGTTCAACCCCTATGTACGTTAAATCTACTTTTTAAAGTAATCGGGCTATATATATTGTATCTTTGATTTAATGTTGTGGAACATGGATGAATTAATATGAACCGCTACTCTGATTAGTGACTTTGTTATTTAATATAAGTTTTATTATTCTTGATTTCAATTACTTAAATATTTTTAATTCAACTTAATTACTTTTTAATTTGGACATCTTTTGTTTTGATTTTCTTATTACTTTGTAAAAATTATATTTTTTTTGGTATTCAACCAAGATTTTTGTTAATTAGTTTCTTTGATGTTAAATTTTTTAACAATATTATAGATGAAATTTTAAATGAGTATTTTCCTTTTTAATTATAGCAATGCTTTATCTAATTATTTTTATGACAAAAAAAAGAAAAAGTAAAAAAATCAAATAAAATATCAAAGATAAGTGTTGACAAAAAATTCAAACTTTAAATTTTTATTAGCAATCATCAATATTGAGATTTAATTCAAATTTAAAAAAAAATTATAAAAAAATCAAACCACCTAATAATGTTGATTGTTACAACTTGTAAGTTACAATAATATCCCATTTGACTATTATCCTATACAATGGCGGATCTACCTACGGGCCCCCCGGGCACGTGCCCCACGTAATTTTTAAAAAAAATCGAAAACAGGGGCTTGTTAGTTCAGTCTCATTTACCAATTACTCGCTCTCTGGTTCTCAGCTCTCTCTCACTCTAAACCTAAAAACTCTACACAAACTCTTCCTCCACTGTCGCTGCCGCACTCCCGCACCACGCCACCGCCGGCTGCTGCTCCATCACAGACACCTTCCACCGCTGCTGCCTGGTGCTTTGACGTTGTCGGTGCTGCTGTGGGTTGCTCGACGCCTCGATTCGAACACAGTCGAACTCGAAGAGTCGAAGGTTTTCAAACCCTAATCCCTAAAAATCGAAATTTTTGATTTTTTTTAAGGTATTTTCACTCTTTATCCTAAACCCTAACATTAATCTTGTTCTAATCTTTAATCTTAGTGTTAATCTTAAATTCTTAATCTTGTTGACTTGTTTTAACATTTATTTTTAAATCTTGATTTTTGAATTTTGTTAGAATGTTGTTTCTTGATTTTTTTTTTTTTGGTTTATGTTGTTTGAGTGATTGAAAATTTGTTAATGTTTAATTGTTAATGTGTTTGTAATTTGAATAGATGATAGAGTAGGAGTAGGATTGTTAATCAAATAACCCTGGTTCCGTGGTTCCTATTTCACATTCATCAACAAAAACCCTAAAAATCAAAATTTTGATTTTGTAAGGTATTTTTACTCAATCTTAATCTTAATGTTCTAATCTTTAATCTTAATCTTGACGCTTGATGTTGTACTTTTAATCTTAATCTTGATTCTTGAATTTTGTTAGTGTTTTTTCTTTTTTTTTTTTGTTATTTGAATAATTGAATATTTGTAATGTGTTCACTAAACTTGAATCATTGATTTTGTTTGATTTTTTTGTTTATCTTCTTTGAATAATTGAATAATTAAAAAATTGTGAATGTGTTTGAATGTTCTTACTGGTTTTATGAGATGATAAATGGTAAATTATTTCCCAATGCAATGTTCGTGGTTGAGGGAAGTTTCAACTTTTTATTTTTCAATGTTAATTGTTGTATGATCATTGAAGTAGGAAAAATCACTGTTTGCTATGTTAAATATATTTAATTATTAAGTTAGGTATGAAAGATTAAGGGCTAATGATGGGTTTAGATTTTTCTTTCAAAAAAAGTTATGGGTTTAGATTTGGTTGAAGTTCCAAGAATGGTGAATTGTAGTAAAACAATGAACATACAACACTGTGTTTATCTAGTACTGTTAAGATGATGTTCTGTCAATGGTTTCAAAGGTAATTGTTGAATGATAGTTTAGTTACCTTTTTAGAGAAGAATTTGTTTCTCAATGTTTGTATTGATGCTACTGTACATAGATTCCAAAATATGAAAACTAGGCGAAAGCAATTGTAGATTGTTTGTTACTTTATAATTCATTTTGTTGGACTATGTTTTCATTGTAAATTTGAACCATTGTAGTTCCTTCGTTACCTTTTATATTACTTTGGCTTTCTCTTGGGATCATTGCGCTTCTACAAGTCATTTTGTCGAAATAAAAAATATTTTAGTTGTTAATTTTACAAATGAACCTCTGTCGAAATCCCTTCCATTTGTTGGTGTTTCAGGGGACTATGAACCTTGGATCTGCCACTGATCCTATATAAATAGCATATTGCATCCGACAGATCCAAAAGGTACCCATAAATAGGAATTTTCTATTTATCCTTTCCCTTTCCTCATCAACAAGATAAACATTCTCCTAATATTCAAGTACAAGACAAAAACCCCAAACCCTAGATTTTCCCTTTAATGACTCCATTGACAATGCTTTTTTTGTAAAGATTTTCGCCGCTATGCTCTTATTTCTTTCTCATCCTTTCAGATTGATCTTTGGTGAGGTTTGTTCTCTTATTTTCCCCCTTTTTTTTCAATTAAATTGGGGTTTTTTTTGGTGATGCTATACCTAATTTATGCGAAAGATTCTGGTTACGAAAATTGAATCACTGATTCTTGATGCGCTTGATTGCTGAACTTATCTATTTTTGATTATGTTAGTAGGTTTTTGTTTTTTTGTGTGTGTTGTTATGAGGTTAAAATCTTATTGATGATTGCTTCGATTTATCAATGGAAGAGCTTGTTTTCTTTCAATTTATTTTTAACAAGCTATATAGTTATTTATAGCTAAAACAGGCCCTTCAATTGCAGATATATTACCTGAAGTTTGTGGATGTGATGGACTAACAATGTTTTTGGGTAGCATATTTGATGAATTTAAGTTATTGATAATTCTTTGTTTGTATTTGTTCAACTGAAGAAAAACGGAAGGATTTTTCCTTGGATTGGATCGTTGTAACACTTATTTACTTGTGATTTTTAAGTCATTATCTGTAGTTATTGTTGGCTTATTTATATCTATGTCGTTTGGTTTTATGTACCTTCTTTTATATCTAATTTGTGGTTGATACTCGATTGTGTGGGTATTTTTTTTTTTTTTTTGAGGGTATTGGGAGGGGGTTGGTTGGTTATGTCTACACATTATTACAAAATTGAAAGATTAATTTTATGCAAACCTATCCTAATGTTTTGATCTCTAACTTACAATATATACAATATAAGTACTCCCAAGAATTTCGTTGGCATGGTTAGGGGTGTTCAAAACCGGATACCGGGTCGACCCGGTTCCGAAAAACCGTGTACCCGGTTTTCCGAATACTTTAAATTCTGTTCCGGATCTGACCCAGTTTAAACCGGGTCAGAAACCGGATACCCGGTTTTGTTTTTTTTTTATTTTTTTTTCCTTATTTCTTTTAACATTTTTTTTAATATATAATTCAAATAATATTAAAATACTTAACTTAATTAGTCATAAACTATTAAAATACAACCATTAGTTAATTGAAATACAACCATAATTCCATAAACTCATAATTCCATAAACCAAAAGCAAGCGATTAAAATTTATAAGTTGAAACTTCAAGCTCCATTAATCATCTTCAACGACGTCGAGAGTTCCATCGATTATGACCTCTGAATGCTCCAAAGTTAATGCATTACCTAAACCAAGAGCACGAACAGTCGAACAATATAAGGTTAAAGGAAAAATATTTTTACTCTTAAATATTAAATAATCAATTGAAAAATTATTACAAATTTATACTAACCTTCCTCCATTTCTTCAAGTGCAAGCAAACTCTCCTCTATTGCTAAAGGAGTTCTAGAAATACGAAGCCAATCTTGTGCGCAAATAAGGGCTTCGACCATCTTTGGAGTCAATGATGTTCGAAAATCATCAAGAATACGACCACCAGTACTGAAAGCCAATTTAGAAGCAACGGTAGAAATAGGTATAGCAAGCACATCTTTAGCCATCTTTTGAAGAATGGGATACCTTTTTGTTTGATATTTCCACCATAGTAAAATATCAAAGTTAGAATCATGAGGTTCACATGCATCTTCTAAATACCTATCCAACTCACTTTTGTTTAGATTGGTTAATGAACAACCTGTCTCCATTTAATATCTTGAATTCATTAGTTCAATAAGGTCCACCTTCCCCACTCCTTGAGTCCCACTTTGAGTAAAAATGGTAGAGGTTGAAGAGGTGGAAGTGGAGGAAGTAGCTCCACTTGTCTTTGGTGGAGGCATAGAATAAGAATAAGAATCAAACAAGTTTTGAAAAACCATTTTAATCTTTAGTGACAAGAGAGTAGCTTTTGTGGCATCATATGAAGCACGCACAATCCAATCAACATAATTCCACTTATGCCTAGGGTCAAGGAGAACAGCTACAAACACTAAAATATTGATATTATCGATGTTTCCATAATATTTGTTATATTTTGCCATCATATTGGTAGCCATTTTCCTCATACCCTCATCATCGATACTCATGTTGGCAAGCAATAATCTAGTCCCAAAAATCTCATGTGCATAAGAGTTGCAAGTTACATAACGAGAAGCAGAAAATATCAAAGTTGCATCATAAAAAACACTCAAAAAAGGTAAGAAAGTAGACACTTCCTTCCAATCCTCTTCAGTAGGAGCACCACCAAACTTCCTAAGTAACTTAACTGAAGCAGAATCTTTCATGCATAAAGAAGCAAATGACTCTTTAAATTTGATAGCAGATTCAAGCATTAGGTAAGTTGAATTCCATCTAGTTTCAATATCCAAAACAACAAGGCTTTTGCTCTCCTCTTTTTCCTCTTTTATGCATTCTTTAAACTTGTTAAGCCTAGCAGGAGAAGACCTTACATACTTCACAAGAACACGAACTTTCAAAACAGACAAATCAACTTCATTCAAACCATCTTTCACAATCAAATTCAGAATATGTGACGCACATCTCATATGTAGGTATTGACCCTCCAACAAACTAGTATCCCAAATGTTAAGTCGTTTCTTAAGGTAATTGGTCGCTATGTCATTTGAACTTGCATTGTCTACGGTCAATGTCATGATATTTTTCAAACCCCAATCAATCAAGCATTTTTCAACGGCTCTGCTAATAAGTATTCCCTTGTGACCAGCAATAGGACAAAAGTTTATGATTTTCTTTTGCAAATTCTAGTTATCATCAATAAAATGTGAAGTCAAACACATATAACTTAAGTTTTTCCTTGATGTCCAAGTGTCTGTTGTTAGACAAATTCGTGACTTAAACTTTTGAAAAAACAATTTCAACTCATTTCTTTTTTCAATGAAAAGACTATAACAATATCTAGTGGTAGTGCTACGAGAAGGAATCTTAAATAAAGGATTCAAAGCCCTACAATACTCACGAAATCCTTCACGTTCAACAAAAGCAAAAGGCAATTCATCCACAATTAGCATTGTAGCAAGTTTTTTTCTACACAAATCATAATCAAATTCCCACAATTTCGGAACACCAACACTATCAACACTACCATCCTCATTGACTCTTCTAGCAATATAAAATTCAATTTTCTTTTGCTTCATATCCAAATTTGGAGGATATTTTTTGCATCTTTTATTATGATTAGCCAAAGGAGTTCCATTTTTGCTAGGACAAAAAGTTTTGCAATACTTACAATGAGCAATTTGTTGAATCCAATTCATCAACTGTGTAATGATCCCACCATTTTGATCTATTACTCGTACCAGTGAGGTTGTTTTTTCTGTTTTTTAATTGGTGATCTTGTATCTTCATCCTCATCGAACAAGCGATCAACACTCTCTTCAAATTGAGTTCCTTCATTCTGTAGTGAATTTCCATTATCATCAAAAGACGACCCCATGTTCTATACAAGTTACCAATTCATAATCAGTTCATCGCTAGTTGTACAATACTACAATCAATTCACAATCAGTTTATCATCAATTCATCCATGACCTTTCAGCTAAGATAGTCACCACAAGTCACAACTCACAACTTACATGAATCATTTCCAATTTACCATTCATCAGTTCATCACAATTCAGTGATTCACAATCAATTATTTTCTCCAAATTTAAAGCAAAAAACAAAGGATTTGTAGAAGTTAACAATTCACAATCAGTTCATCAGTAGTTGTACAATCAATTCACAATCAGTTCATCATCAATTCATCCATGACCTTTCAGCTAAGATAGTCACCACAAGTCACAACTCACAACTTACATGAATCATTTCCAATTTACCATTCATCAGTTCATCACAATTCAGTGATTCACAATCAATTATTTTCTCCAAATTTAAAGCAAAAAACAAAGGATTTGTAGAAGTTAACAATTCACAATCAGTTCATCAGTAGTTGTACAATCAATTCACAATCAGTTCATCATCAATTCATCAAATTAAATGGCTACCGAAAATCAGAATATCAGAACAAATATCAGAATTTTGAACAAATGATAAAGAGCTACCGAAAATCTAGATGGTGGTAACGGTGGGTAAGAATCCATGTAGATCTTCAATAAGTACCGAAAATGGCTGAATAAATCTGGGACAAAATCGAAAATGGCAAAAAAAAATAATTAAATAAGTACTGAAGAAGATCTGTGACAAAATCGAAAATGCGAAAATGGTGATGAACTAAGATGATAAAATCGAAAATGGCAAAATAAATAAATAAATAAATAAGTACTGAAGAAGATCTGTGACAATCGAAAATGCGAAAATGGTGATGAACTAGGATGACAAAATTGAAAATGCAAAAAAAAAATAAATCTGTGACTAATATCAGAAAATGCGAAAAATTAAGAAGATCTGGAGAAGAAGAAGAATGGCGATGAACTAAGAATGGTGATGAATTGAAACAAACTTACCCAATTAAAGAACTGAAGAAATGAAGAAGAAGAAGATGCGTCTCAACGTGAATGGTGAAGAAGAAGCAAGATGACGGCGTGAAGAACTGAAGATTGAAGAAGCAAGATGACGTCTCAGTGAAGACTGAAGGAGGAAGAAGGCAAGCAGCAGCCATCAAGAATGAAGGAGGAAGAAGACGGGATACTGGGATAGGCCCAAGGTAGATTATGTCATTTAGGGTTTTGTTCTTTTGGAAATAAAAATCAAAAAAAAAAAATCAAACCGGATACCGGGTACCCGATTTTCTAAAATTCGCGATCCGTATCCGACTCGAATACCCGGTTTAAAACCGGGGTACCCGACCCGAATTTGGAAAACCGGGTAATTTACCCGGTTTTAAAAATCGGAAATCGGGTTTTTCGGATCGGGTTTTCAAAACCGGATATTTTTGAACACCCTTAGGCATGGTAATACATCCACTTTTACATGGAGATAACTTAGATGTGTGTTATCCCAATAAGAATATTTGCCTTGTATCAATATCCGTTTCTCTGCACAGATAAATTAAATTCCCTGTTACCATTTACCAAGAGTTTATTTCATTGGTATTCCTCATGTTGTCTAGTTGATTAGAGAATGATTCTGCATGCTCTTTCCTTTGTTTATTTGGTTGGAAATCTGTTTTTTGTCTGGTTATTTGTAGACAAATATGCAAACAATCCTGAGAAAAATAAATAATATGACAATCGACATTGGGTATGTTATAAGTTACTTAAATTGTTCAATTAAACTAGCTTTTCTTCTCTTAAGCCTCAAGACTCAATGAATAACAGTCATTTAGTTATTTTATGAATTTATTTGGTGAAGCACTTGTCTTATGTTTGATCTGTGCTGGCATCTAGTTGTCTTGGTCTTGCTCCGGTCCCATGAGTTTTTTAATTTGCAAAATAAAAGGGATGCACCAGAGGCTCTTGCTTCAAGCCTTGAATCTGTTGCAGGTTTTGATTGCTTCATCTGCATCCATATTTCTCTTTAACCTAGGCTGTATTACTTTTTTGAATGGTGTATTAGGATGTTATTTGTGCTATGTTTGTTTGATTTTAGTATTTAACTGCTCAGTGCATTTTAGGATAGTTGTTGATGGAGTCACACATCGCTTCAATTGGTTGTGCATTTGTGTTTTTAAGCTTGTGGATTATATTTACCATCCTCTTAATAAAGACCATAAATAAGTTGAAGCTATAACTGATCTGAAGTACCTTAGCTAAGCAAATCTTAGGACTTATCAATTACTAATTTTGCTTAACCAATGATGTTAAAGTAAATCGCTTGTTTTTGGATGCATTTCTGCCTGATGCATATAAATATTATTAACCTTTTGATGATGATTCAATCTCTAGATAATTGCTGAGGTCTACTTACTTGCATGTTTTGGGACAATTCCCACTGTTGATTATTCTTTTTCTCTCTATTCTCTTTGTGACTTGAAATTTGTTGATTGTACTTTAAATTTTTGATATTTTCTAACTTGAAAATCTTATGCAATTTTATTCTTATTGGCAGATTGTGATAGAATTAACTATTCAATACCTCAAGCTGAAGGAATATACTACTTTTGGAGAGAATATAAGCTGCCGAGTAACTTGTCTACCTCTAGTGAGAAATTGACACTTTATTTCTAATAACAAGGATCTTGAATAGACACTAGTTCTGTTGCATTTGGGGTTTACTTTTCCCGAGGGGGGGTCGAAGAGCATCGGAACACAATGCGTTCGGTGCCCACTATATTTCCTATTGTCCCTTCCATTTTGTTGGCTACTTCTTTGCATAGTTTTTTATGTTCCCATCGTTTGAAACATCTTGAAAAAAGTGATCGGCGTGGTAATCTTAGTTAACATTAGGCTTTTTCTGTGATTCACTATTTTGTCCACTTTTGTCCTCCTTGTGTTTTTGGTTTCCCCCTGTTTCTTGCTGAAATCTTGGAGATAAACCGGGATTACTCATTGGGAGGTGTTTGATCTGCATTTTCATCGTTGCAATAGTCTTAGAAGGTTTTTTCTACTTCTATTTTAGGGCAATTCTGTGTTTTCTTTGCTATACGAACTTTGTGTTTTCAGTTCCCTGGCTCTTATTCCGATGGACATTGTTCATGTTGACGGTAGTGCTACAGATGAACAGTCTTTTGCCGTGAAGAAGCAGCATGCTTGCCGTGTTACTGGAATTGAAACTATAGAGGAACTTCAAAATGCACTTCATGATACTCTAGCAGTGAATAATGAGAACCTGGAAATCAGCAGCAAGCTACCTTCAGATTATGGCAGTAGCAGTCTGGAGGATGAAAGCACAGGATCAGGTGACAGTAACCTAGATCCGGAGGGCTCTAATGCATCATCTTGTAAGTGCTTACACAAGAGCGCTACTTTCCCTATTGCGGTTAAAGAGGAAAATGCACCTGAATCTCAGCCAGAAAATAAGTCTTGTACGCGCTCTCAGTCTCTTCCGACTGCAAACAAGCTCATCTCTGCTATGAAAGGTGGCCGAGAGAAGGAAGGTGTTCCTCCTAGGAAGCTGAGTGTATCTTGGGCACCTGATGTGTATGATCCTGTACCAACTTCCTTATCTCACTATCCAAAGAAAAAGTCTCGGCTTCAGTTAAAGAGCAACAAGAAACATGGAAAGAGCAAGCAGAAGAGTAAGAATGCACGTGGGGGAGCAAGTGCATCGAAAGATAAGAAACAACACCGCAACATGGGCGGAAAGTCTGATAAGTGTTTGGACTCCTTTTTGGATGCCGATAAGGTACCACCATCAAACAAGTTTGCTGCTTTCACTCTGCTGGATTTTGATGATGGTATTGAAATAGGTAGCCCTGATTCCAGCTGCGCGAGCAACTTTCTGGAACAATCCGGTGGTACCATGCATTGTGTTTGCTGAGCTGATGTTATGTAAGCCGGTCAAGTGGTTTTACCAGGATTTTGCTACCGAGTTTGGCATCTTCTACTGTTGTAAATAAATAAGAAGTTGAGACATTTTTTGAGGCTTTTCTATGGTATCTGTTTAGCTACTAAGCTGTTTTGCTCTCTTTAAAAGACACTTCTTGATTGAAGTAGTGAACTGTGTGCGTTGGTTGACAATTAAAAATGGGGTAGTTAATATTATCCAGGTTAAGCTATATCAATATAATGTGATGTGTTATGTGTTGTGTTAGTACATGTAAAAACAAATATCATGTATTATTTTAGATTTCTGCAGCTGTCTTATACTTAACAGACTGGTGGAGAAGCTTTGCTATCCTACTCTGGTTTTATGGTCTTTGTATGATGGCCTCTTGACTTAGGAGCTGCATGTTGAAAATATATTGACGAATAATCTTTTATGAAAAATGTTTTATAAATGTACTGCACACCACTAACATTTGTTACTAACTGACTATCAAGGTTAGAATCCGGATCTACCTTGGATCGATAAATTCTTTGTTGATAGAAGACCTTATTTGGGTCAACTTAAATATGGGTCAACAAGTCTTGTATGATACTATTTTACCGTGAAACGAGCATAAACAAACTGCCCATTAGAAAAAAACAAATAATAGAGTTGTATAAACGAAAGATAAATAAATAAATTTGAGTACTTAGTAAAGACAATGTTTAATTACATGATTAAAATAGACACTCTTCCCTTCAATTACTAAAAAAAACCCGACTTTTGTTGAGAAAATGGAGCATTTGATAACAGAGGAGCAAGTACCACCTCCTTTCATCCTCATTCGATTTTAACTTCCTCCTACGTGATAAAAAAAACCACTGTACATCGTTAGATTGGATAAAGTAAACTGAAACTCATCCTAAATCACGAAATTGAACAGAAGCTTTTGGGAAATCCCCACTCAAAACAAAAAGGTCTGTTTTCACACTTGTTTTTTAGTTGAATATTTGTTGTTTACAAGTTTTTTTGTTTGATTTGAATTCATGCTCTTGTGAATGTATTTAAGTTTCAGTTTAATTTCTTATTTTGTTTTGGAAATGAAAGATTGTTGCATTCTTATCTTTTTGGTTTTGGGTTAGGAGAAACTATGAATTGGAACTAGAATAATTGATGAAGATTGTGGGTAAAAAGTAGAACCTTACATTGACATTCATAAGTATGCCATTATTGATGGACATTGTTCTGCCTCTCCTTTATTTTCAGTCACAAATTCGATTATCCAATATCGTTTACACTTTGTTTGGATGAGAATTTTTGAATTTAGGAGGTAGGGGAAAGGAAGGAAAGGGGGAAGAAAAGGAAGGGAAAGGATGAGGAGAGAATAGTTGGAAAAGACGAAGTCTCTCTATTTGTTTTGAGGGAAAGGAAGAGACAACCTCTCCAAAATTGATATCCAAATAAAGGAAACTATATGACTTCAAATCCCATTCCTTCTTTTCCCTTCGATTCCTTCAATCCAAACAAGGTGCAAGTGACACCCACATGCCTCCCACCTAGGCGGGGTTTTACTCTTATTTGTGATAACCAATATATTATTTCCGATCAACACTTAGTCGCACACCATTTGCAACTTCACCTTGAAAAATGCACATGATTTGAGCCATATTAAGTGGCAGCCTTGATTTGTTAGGTGTAAGGCTTGGAAGAACATAGCCTCCCCAACGCGTCGTCAAACGGAGAACAGTTTGGTGGTGGC
The DNA here is from genome assembly GCF_026212465.1 of Amaranthus tricolor. Classification (NCBI taxonomy): domain Eukaryota; kingdom Viridiplantae; phylum Streptophyta; class Magnoliopsida; order Caryophyllales; family Amaranthaceae; genus Amaranthus; species Amaranthus tricolor. Next base: position 8,285,834 of record NC_080050.1, on the reverse strand, counting down.
TGTGGACTTGTGGTTCATCATTTTTAGGGGTCAGATTTATGAGTCTTTTACTTCAATACTTAAGTGGTGGTGTTGTGATATATGAATATGTTTCAATTACTTTCCTTAATTGTATATATTACATTAAATTCATGCATGATTGTGGCTAGTGCAAGAAAAAGTGAGTGAGTTATCTTACTATAAGGATTAAACAATATACAAATTTTCTTGAATTTTATTGATGTTTAGCAGGAACTCCTTCCAAACCTCTCTTTTTGTTATTTAGTACCCGTAGAAATTATAACCATTATAGTGTCTAAGGATAAAATATCAAATGGGTGGTTTTTATAGTGTGTTCCATTGTTTTGTGAGCTTACTGAGCTAATTTTTTTATCCTTACCCATTTTAGTTTCTCACCTTGAAGGTTAGTTTTTTTTTATGCATGTGGTATTTATTTAATCTTGGGTTCATCTTAAAATGACAAACTATTAAGTTTGTTTTACGAAGCAATGATTAGTTTGGACGAGGGACTTTATGTGTAAGTTGTTCTAGTTAATTTTTTAAATCTATATGTCATTTAGAATTTCAGTCGTCAAGTTCAAACCACAAAAATAGAGGAACTACTAATTTTTTATTTATTTTGTTTTTTACTACATTACCTAATGATGATTACACACAAAGCCTTTCCCATTTGCATCCTATGTGAAATTGACCACACTTCTTCCTTTATTCTTTAGCCTTTTCTCGAAGATTGTATGTCGAAAAGCATAGGGTTTGGAAAGCCTTTATCTCACGTGTTGTAAGAACATTTTTAATTCAAAACATTGCTTCCATAAAAGATGAAAGGTAGACCTTCAAGAAAAATCAATAAAAATGATGGCTTGCAATCTAAAACTAACTCTTGTACATTCCTCCATAGATGAATAATATTGAGTCATTTACATATACTACTATGTCCTCTTTGAATTGCATCAAAGAGGAATTGATGTATTTTTAAGAAAGTGGTAATAAATAAAGAGAGAGAATGCATTGTGTGGATGAAATTAAAAGAGAGTTAAAATGTATGGGTGGGATTAAAAGAAAGTGGCGGGTCATTGTTCAAAAGTAGAAATGATGCAAATTAAGTAGGACGGACCAAAATGGAAAATGATGCAAATTCAATGGGACGGAGGGAGTATGTATAACTACTCTCTTTTTCTCCTTAAAGTTGAAATGTTTCAATTAGGAGTTTATGAAATGGGCATGCTTCAGTTATATCCTTTCATTGCAAGGGATTTGCTTGTAGATGACTTTGGTTTCTACTAGATTGATTTATTAGGATGCTAACTTTGCTATCGTGTAATGGAACAAATGATTGATTAAATTGTATCAACATACCCGTGGTAATTGTTTTTTGTCAACATACTAACATGAGCTAGAATGAAGGGTGATTACACATATTTTAGAGCTAGACCTCAATATAAGATGATTGGTCTTACCACATTAAGTGAAGATAGTGGGTGGCTTAGGTTGAGTTAGCCACCTTTTGCTGAGGCTACAATCTAGCCATGTTAGTGATCATCGTGAGTAAATGTTATTATGATTGATTTATATTGAAATCCTTCCGATTTTTGTATTGCTAGCGTCTAGGAAGTTGATTAAGTGGAAATTGCAAGGTTGAAAACTTTTTATTATTAAATATTTAATACTTATTCAAATGAATGGATCCTCTATTAGTAAAGTGAAACTGTTTTAAGGTGTGATTTTACTTACTGAGAGAATTGTTCATATCTTTACAATTAGGGAGATCAATGGAAATTCTAAGTTTGGGGTACTGAGGTACTATATATTGTGTGAAGTCTATTAAGGGTGTGTGGTATGAGTTATGGTAATGGAATAAAAAGGGAATAAATAAGGAAAGGAAAAGGTAATGTTAAGATTTCTAAGTGTTTTCGTTAGACAGTTTGGTATGTGTATGGAGAAGAAACACTTACTGATTTTTGTCATTATGTTTTTGGATTCGTTCATCTTCTGTAGTCGGTTGTGCCACCACCTCCACTGCTCTTACTTCCTTTCGTCGTGTTGGTTGGAACTTACTACTACCCTATACTCCGACAACCTTGATTTAGGTGCCCCAAAACCGTGCAATGGCCATGTAACACCCCGGCCCCTCGGACCACTGGTGACTACTCATGGTGACTGTAGACTGGCCCCATAAACCAACGCAAGTATTTCCAGTGCACTTTGGCCTCACTCGTGCGCACCCGGGAACACTTCCTAGGAGGTCACCCATCCTAAGATTGCTCCCCACCAAGCACGCTTAACTGTGGAGTTCTTAGCAAATGGGCTCCCTAGAAAAGAAGATGCACCTTGTTGATATGAGTGGTCTATCAATCTTTTTCAAGCTAAATTTGGGGTATTACAGGCCAAATCCTCTATTGTTGCGAATCGAGGAGAGATAACAAAATATTGGTGTAAAGAGATGAATAATATAGAGAATTTATGGGAGAGAGTGAAGCAGGGGAGAGAGCATGTCATAACAATTGAAAGTTTAAACGATAATGGAAGTGACATGTAATTTAGCATAATGCCCTTGTTTTCGCTCAATACTGACGGGTAACAATTTTGGGTTTCAATCAACTATTGGAATTAAATTGGGTAATGTAAACTTGTGAAACGAACAAACTCCAAGGAATTTGGTTATATAAATCCGTTCTTATGGTCTTGAATTCCATACCAAACACTTACGAAATGTCATTAAGTGAAATCAAGGAATCTTGAACAAAAATGTTACTGTTGATGTAATAGACATGATATGAGTTTCTAAAGGATTAGGCTTTGGTAGTTTGTAAATTACTGGTATTGAGTAAATAAAACTTGATAAAGCTGGATTTAAAGCTACTACATAATGTCCTTCATTTGTGAGTTTATGATTCTCATCAACCATCCTCATGGTAAATGTGATGTATAAATGAGCAACTATACCGAAATTTCTTATTTTATCAAACATTTTCAATCAAGATTTTCTATTTTATTTAAGAATGCACATGTCTTGCGTGGGTGCGTTTTTCACCGTTGGGCATTACTATTGTGATTTCAATGATGATTTTCTTCTTGGAGTACAAAGTAATGATCTTTTTAGTGTGAAAGGTATTATTATTTGCTATATTTTTTTCAGGATTACAACATTTGGTGATTCACACTCGATGATAAGTCGATTTAAATGAAAATAAAGAAGATTGTGCATAAAGTGCTGGTGATTTACTAGAAATATTTGGAAAAAAGTGTTCTAAGTTCATTGCTTGAAAGTGTAGTTGATTGTTTTAGGCAAAGTCTTCTTACGCTTTCTTAATTTCACAAGGCACAACTCATTTAATTCGAGAACGAATTAAGTAGGTTGTTCACTCCAAGTTTGATCGACTATTTAGCGTTCAGTTGGTAGTACCACATTATTCTTCTTTACTTGTTATCTTATTTTTGTTTTTTGTTAAGTTTCTATTAGATCAACACTATTATATGCATCAAAATATTGAGCTCGTTAGGGAAATGGGAGTAGTGGAATGAGAATGCTTGGATGGACGAGTGAACATACTTTGAGGATTTATGTAGAATGCAAGACATAACAAAATATTTAGGTGATTTAGGTGTCACAACTGTTGAGGCTAAGATGAAAGATAATTAACTAAAATGGTTTGGACATGTGCAATGACCGAGTATTGAAGAACTGTTAAGGAAAATAGAAATTTGAAACTTGGGAGATTTTATCACAACTTAAAAAAGTTAAGATGCCTAGGAACGATTAGAGTAACTTGGCTAGCAAATCTTTACAACAAGATTTTTGAGGACAAATAAGATGCTTGATAGCTAGAGAAGAAATAATCTAATGCTCGTGTACAATAATAAAGGAGATATCTAAGATTGCTCTAATTATCGAGGAATAAAACTCATGAGCTATACTATGAAGTTAAGTGAAATAGTCTTAGTTGGAAAGATATAAGCATATCATATAGCAAATTTATATTTATGATGGAAGCAATTCATTTTATAAGCTCGATGATAGACTACTATAGGGCTAGAAAGAGATAATTGCACATGGTTTTTATTAATTTAAAACAAAAAACATAAGATAAGATACTAAGAGAAGTGATTTAGTGGGAAAAATAAAAGAAGCGTATTCCAAAGAAATACTTTAATATAGACAAAGATATGTATCGAGAAGTAAAAACGAATATTATGGCATATTGATGGTAAATTGGGAATTTTCCCATCGTGATTGATCTTCATCAAGGCTCAACCATAAGCTTATTTTTTTTGTAGGAGTCCTAGAAGAGATAACTCGATCAATACAATAAGACGTGCCATGACACATATTTTTTGTTGATGATATTATTTTGGAAGATGAGACTAAGGAGGGATATATGCTAAGTTAGAATAATTGAGACATGATTAGGCGTCAAGAAAGTTAAAATTAGGTTGGAGTAAGACAAAGCACATGAAATGTACCTTAAGCACTAATGAGATAACGAGATGTATTATAAAACTAAAAGAGAAAGAAATCACCCCAAGTAGATGCTTCAAATACCTTGGGTTTATATTTTGGAGTAATGAAGACATGAAGTAAGATGTGACAAATAACAAGATGTTCTCATCATTGAGATAAAATAAGGAAATGATTAGTGGTAATTAGGGTTTGAAAGGGGATATGATAATCAAAATGGAGGGGTTAAATGAGAACAGGTGGGTGGGTAGGGTTGATAAAGTGAAGGAAATGATTAGTGGTAATTAGGGTTTAGAGTTGTTTATGGATTTTGGTTATGTTATTAACATAGGATATTTTCGTAACTATTCAGGGTTTTGTGAGGACAATATGGTAAAAAAACCTATATATTAAAATGAAAAGGGGACAATAGAGGTAAACTGACCAAATAAGAAAAAGGGACAATTATACTGAATTGGAGCGAGTATTATTTATTGGTAATGATATATACAACCCTTAAGGTTGTGTATATAAGAAGATATCTCAATGAATCTCTAGTAGAATTAATATTAAAAACTTATGGGAACATTCATAAGTATTATGTTTTTCTTCTTTTAGGTTTTTAATTGTTTTGGGAACTTGCAACTGTTATTTATCCTTTTAATTTTCAATCTTTTGTGTGACTTTTAATCTTTCTTCTATTTTATCTACTGCAAGACAGCTAGATCACTGGGCACCACGTAGGTATCTTTAAGGGTTTGCGAGGTAATCGACCGCATAAGGCCCCCTTTTTCTCCCGTGTATATGAAAAAGTTAATAAAAAAAAATATGTTAACTATAAATATGCTCTTAGTTCTTTCTCATCCTTTCAGATCGATCATAGTGAGGTTTGTTCTCTTATTTCCCCCTTTTTTTCAATTAAATTGGGGCTTTTTTTTGTGATGCTATACCTAATTTATGCGAAAGATTCTGGTTACGAAAATTGAATCACTGATTCTTGATGCGCTTGAATGCTGAACTTATCTGTTTTTTATTATGTTAGTAGGTTTTTGTTTTTTGTGTGTATTGTTATGATGTTAAAATCTTATTGATGATTGTTTCGTTTTATCAATGGAAGAGCTTGTTTTCTTTCAGTTAATTTTCAACAAGCTATACAGTTATTTATAGCTAAAACACGCCCTTCAATTCCACATTTATTACCTGAAGTTTTTGGATAGCATATTTGATGAATTTAAGTTATTGATAATTCTCTGTTTGTATTTGTTCAAGTGAAGAAAAATGGAAGGATTTTTCCCTAGATTGAATCGTTGTAACACTTATTTACTTGTGATTTTTAAGTCGTTATCTGTAGTTATTGTTGGCTCATTTATATCTATGTCGTTTGGTTTCATGTACCTTCCCTTATATCTAATTTGTGGTTGATACTCGATTGTGTGGATTTTTTTTTTAAAGGTATTTGGGGGGGTGGGGGGGGGGGGGGGGGGGGGGGGGTTGGTTAGTTATGTCTACACATTATTACAAAATTGAAAGATTAATTTTATGCAAACCTATCTTGATGTTATGATCTCTAACTTAAGCTCAATACATGTCCATTAATTTTATGCAAACCTATCTTGATGTTATGATCTCAGCAAATATTTTGGTTCCATTAATATTTGGCAAGATATTCTTCCGGATAAATATACAAACATTCTACATCATAGATGTATTTTGAAATGTAATAATAATTTGGCTTATTAATAAGGAGCTAATAGTAGAGATTGAAAATTAAGATATCCCGTCGATTGGAAACAATATTCACATTTTTTTGATCATGTGCAGTCGAAAAAGAGGTGTGTCGCATGGCATTTCCTGCTCTATCTGTCACCAAAAAGTTTCTGAATGCAAAATTTATGCTTTATTTATTCAAAAAGACTGGAACTTGGAGATTAGAACAGCAAATGGAGAATGGAGTTTGGAAAGAGGCACCAAAAGATTTTGGTCATGAGCTCATTAGGAAGGAAAATAATAAAATTTTATCAAGGCTAAATAATACTAGTTGAAAAAATAAAGCAACAATTATGCACCACATTTACGTTGCAAACGATGAAGAAAAGACGTATGAAAAAGAAAATGTCTAAAAGAGATAGGACAATAAAACATTACAGTAGAAAAAAGTCTATGGTCACTTCAACAGCAATAAAACCCAAGAGTTGCTCCCATAAATAGATACGTAGAGTTGCATACTAAGAAAAGCAGCAAGCAGACTATTGAAAACATAGAACCACAAGCAGACTTTTGAAATCATAGAAACGCAAACAGTCTATTTCAAAGAAATGTAGCCACTTGAAAAAGATAATTTCTCCCACCATTTTAACAAGTATTAAACACAGCACTCGGTAAGATATTGGTCAATGGTTTTGAGCAATTGAGCTTTTCGAAACAAGTTGTGCAGACAAGATATTTAACTCCGATTAGACCTGAGGCCTAGGTTTTAAAAAAAATTATTTAGTGGAATCTTTTCAAATAGCTAATCATTTTGTAGCTTCGATATGACAATTGGACACTTTTGAGCTAAAATCATGGAATTTTTTATGAAGTAGCCAAGTCAAATACTAGGACATGTATCATGCATGGAATATATACATGAGTATGAGTAAAATTAGATAATGCAAAGGCTATACCATGGTAGGCATTTTTGGCAAGACGAATATACAAGACAAGTGTAACAACTACGCAAAATAGATTTAATGCCTCTACTATACAAGCCTACGTAAACGGGCTTCAAATTTCACTCTTGAATAAGCAAAAGCTTTCCTTTGCATGAAATCAGATTAAGAAGGTTATACAACCTCTCCGATACGTGGACTGACAAAATTAAAGTCCACCTGAAGCCCCTTGACTGGTGGATCATACGAGTCTATGAATTGGACCAGCCTGCAATTCGCAACAAGAAAAACCATGAGGCTGAAGGTAGTTTGTGCAGCAAAAAGTAACTATGGAGCAAAGGAAATAAGAGAACTTTTAGGATTTTTTTTGAGCTATTTAAAACATATAGTTTGTCAACCACACTTAAAAATCTCACGTTAATGACAATATGACATACAACTCATCTCTGAATCAGAAAATTGTTCATGTTTCCCATTTAAAAAATCTATTTATCACTCTAGAAAGTGACTTCCAAATGAATGTAATGTTTTGTGATAATGAATAATCAAAGAAATAAATATATTCAAGTTTATACTCAGGCAAGGATGTCCCATCATCCATGGGCCATGAGCCAATTTCCTACAAATATTCTTCCAGTCTCTTTCTTTTTTAGGCAGAACAATATTTATTTATGTCAAAGTCCAAACTATAAAGAAAATTACTCAAAAAGAACTTTATAACATACATATTATCTCATTCCCTTATCCTCCTCAAATTTTGAAGCTTTTCATGAAAACATATCAAATAATCTGAATAATATTAAAATGAAAATAGAAAATATTAAAAATAAATGCTCAAATGTGAAATAATTATTAGAGCTAATATTCCTAAAAACATTCAGAAAAGCGAAATATTGCATAGAAGTTTCAACAAGCAAGATGACTATATTGATATGCACACCAGAGATCAGAAAGAAGATGATAGACAGCAATAGACAAAATCATAAAAACAAAAGAAAACTTCCACATGTAATACAAACTCAATGAAGAAATAAATATGTAGACCAGACCCTCTAATTAAATAATCAAAGTGATGCAAGAAACCTGCCTGTGGTAAAAATCACAATCACGGTCGTTCCTCAAGATTCCATGTAGAAGGTTGTACATCTGCAGCAACATTTTCCCAGGTATCTAAAGTGAAAGCAACAAATTTTTAGTACTGAAACTAAAAGTTCTTACAAAATTTTATGTACGGAAAGGTCCATAATCAAGAGAAATATATTTAAAGAAGCACAAATATAAGTAATGAAATTTGAGAAAGAAAGTATACTAAGATGAAGCACTTGCCTTTTCAAAAAATAGATTCACGCGGAAAAATGAGCAAAACAGATCCATGAAAGCGTGCAGTATAAATGAGTTCTGATGAGGCTGCAAGAGACTATGCTTGATTAGAGATTAATTTAGAGGCCAGGAAGTCATATTAATTTCAAGGGTTTTTATGGGTCCATATGTATCTCTAATAAAGATTTTAGTTTTTGACAATAAAGAAGAAAATAATTAAACCATAAGCGTTTAAAAGTGCTAGAGACGACAAATTTAGAAACATCAACCATGCTACATAAAATGAAAGCTTCATGGACACTCCTCGTTATTATCATAATTATGAAATTTCACATAATCTCTTTAGGAGAAAAGCCAATGTCTCTAAAGAGATTGATAAGAATAATATATAAGTAAGAACACTCTACTGTTAAAACTACTTGACCAGCTCATTCACGAGTACCAACCAACTTGAAGGCTAGAGTTCATTTCTGAGTTATCTGCACAGAATATGTCATATGAAAATAGATTCAACTGGAAGAGACATAGACCCTACAATCCCACACACAGAGGGAGGAAAAGAACACTATGAAAAAAAGGTAAATAAAAGCAGAGGTAGTAACATATTTTGAATACTAACCAACAGGGTAATCACTGTGCTGCTCAAATCCAGTAGAAGACGTAGTGCTTGTTCTCGAAATGCCATCAAATCAAGAAGCAGACTATTGAAAACATAGAACCACAAGCAGACTTTTGAAATCATAGAAACGCAAACAGTCTATTTCAAAGAAATGTAGCCACTTGAAAAAGATAATTTCTCCCACCATTTTAACAAGTATTAAACACAGCACTCGGTAAGATATTGGTCAATGGTTTTGAGCAATTGAGCTTTTCGAAACAAGTTGTGCAGACAAGATATTTAACCACCAAATTTTATTACTCTAATAGTTACACTAATACTATATAATCAAAAGATGTGCTGGGGCCAAACTTAAAAAATGGACCACGAAGATGGGCCACAAGGCTCGAGCCACAACCAGCCCCCCATGTGGCTTTGCCCATGCATTGTATAACAATATTTGAGTAGCCTTGCTAGAAAACAATTACAAGGAACTTATTTTCTTAAAATGAACCATATTAACGAATGAGTACTTGCTAAGGAAATGCCATTTCCACAAGCATTAAGCACACTAATTGCACGTCATACTTAATGGAGCTGAAGATTTACAATTCATAATATTTTTGACATTGAAATATTATAAGAATGTATCAAAGCAACTTATTAAGCTATTCTAATTGAAACGGTCTCACTTTTAATGCAAGAGGAAGCTATGTACACTACAACAAAACCTTCAATGGAACCTCTTTAAAGAGTCGGAATAACTGCTGGTGTTTGGATGACTCGAACTAGGGTCATGAACATGGGAAAGATGAATAAAAAAGGCATGTCTTCAATAGCCAACGCCGAGTCGGCGTTGATGGAGGTCATGGGTGAGACAAGTCGGCTGCAGGACTCTGAACTTGAGTTTTTTCCAGAAGACAACGCCGAGTCATCGTCCCACGGCTTTGGAGCGTGTCAGAAGCAGTTATGTTTTTCTCACAATTTGGCCGGTTATTTCGATTTCTTATTACCCTAATTTTTTCCAAAAGGAGGTTTACTATATAAACCCATCCCAAAATTAGAGTTAGGGTTACTGAAAACACAAAAGGGTTTTGAGAAGTATATTTTCTTAATTCATCTTTGTAATCTTGCAATTTTATAATAAAACTTTTGATCTTGACGCCCGTGAACATAGCTATCACATCAATAGTAAACAACGTAAATTCTTGGTGTGTTTTTCTTATTGTTTGCATTGAATCCCCATATTGTTTTCATTGTTTTACGATTATTATTTCCGTTGTCGCACAACAATAGCTTTAAAGTTTTAGGATAGAAAAAATGCACTAATTACAT
>NC_080050.1:8262998-8270498 GCF_026212465.1 Amaranthus tricolor | reverse complement strand
GGACCTCCAAAAACCATATCAAGCGGACCGACCATGAGGTTCGATGCTACCACCTCTCAATCACTACAGCAACCACACACAGACCCTCTGGTAGTCACCCTCAAAATTGGGCAAATGAAGGTCAAAAGAGTACTGGTGGACACCGGAAGCACAGCCGTTCTCATAACCATGGAGTGCCTGAGAAAAATGAAGTTTGAAGAAAAACACTTACAACCTCTCGACAAACCTTTGATTGGGTTTGGGGGAAATCACGTCATCCCACTAGGCACCATCATCCTCCCTGTATGAGTAGGGGAAAAAGACAAAAGCAGAACAATGCCCATACGATTCACGGTAGTGGATCTCACATTCCCCTACAATGCCATCATGGGGCTCCCACTCGTCAACAAAATCAAAGCCGCAATCTTTCCCCATCAACTCTTGTTGCAATTTGAGCGGGACGACGGACAAGTTGGCATTCTCAAAGGAGATCAGATGATGGCACGTCAATGCCTCATCAACACCCTGAAACGAGGAACTTCCGTCGTTCCCTCCAAAAGAGAGAGGGAACAAAGGTCTCCAACCGTCATGAGCGTGTATCTAGAGAACCCCAACACGCACGAAAGGCCTCAGCCAGTAGAACGATACGAGGAGGTAGAAATGTTCGAAGGAAAGCAAATCAAAATAGGGAAAGGTCTTCCTGACGCGGTCAAACAGGATATCATGGCCCCCATTGCCGAGTTCCGCGACGTCTTCGCTTTTTCCACGGAAGAAATGCCTGGCATCCCTACAAGTGTCATGTGCCACAAACGTGACATAAAACCAGGCTACAAACCCGTGAAGCAAAAGCTCCGAAATCAAGGGAAAGAGCAAATAGAGACCGCCAAAGAAGAGGTGGAGAAATTGCTAAAAGCCGGATTCATCATAGAGTGCAAATACTCCGATTGGCTCTCCAACGTTGTTCTCGTCAAGAAATCGAATGGGAAGTGGAGGATGTGCGTTGATTTTACAGATTTGAACAAGGCATGTTCGAAAGACGATTATCCTCTCCCCAAGATAGATCGATTGGTGGATTCAACGGCAGGCCATGCCCTATTAAGCATCATGGACGCTAATGCTGGTTACCATCAAATTCCGTTAGCAACCGAAGACCAGTCGCATACAACATTTATCACGAATACCGGCGTGTACTATTACAGAGTCATGCCCTTTGGATTAAAGAATGTTGGAGCCACTTACCAAAGATTGGTCAACAAGGTCTTCTAGTCCTAGATTGGTCGAAACTTGGAGGTATACGTGGATGACATGATCACGAAGAGCAAGCAGGCGTCTAAGCATGCCGCGGACTTACATGAAACGTTCATAACCTTCCGAAAACACCAAATGCAACTCAATCCTGATAAGTGCGTGTTTGGAGTCACTGGAGGAAAGTGTCTTGGCTTTCTGGTGGACGAAAGAGGAATCGAAGCAAACCCAGACAAAATCCGGGCAATTCAAGATATGAAGTCCCCAACATCTGTAAAAGAAGTCCAAAAACTAACGGGGTGCGTGGCCGCCCTAGGGAGATTTCTAGCCAAGTCCGCAGACAAATGTTCATCTTTCTTCAAGACCCTTAAACAAAGCAAGTTCGAATGGACCAGCGAAGCCGAGGAATCCTTCAACCAGTTAAAAGAGCACTTATCCTCTCTGCCAAAACTAGTCTCACCCATCAACGGAGAAATACTCATCTTGTATATCTCTGTCTCCGAATATTCCCTGTCGGGAGTATTAGTCGCTGAAAGAGAAAAGAAGCAATTCCCCGTGTACTATGTAAGCCACGCCTTTTGAGGTTCAGAGGGAAATTATAGCGAAATGGAAAAGGTCTTGTTCGCGGTTGTGATGGCGAGTAGGAAATTGAAACCCTACTTTCAATCACACCAGATCACAGTCAGAACTAGCCAACCTTTGAAAAAGGTCCTTGACGGAAAAAACAAATCAAGCCGTGTTATTGACTGGGCTAATCAACTAGCAGATTTCGGCATTGTATACGAGCCACGCACAACAATCAAAGCCCAAGCCCTGGCAGACTTCATTGCCGAAAGCACTATCACTCATCATCCTGAATCCAATCAAGAATGGAAGTTGTATGGGGATGGGTCCTCCACACAATCAGCAAGCGGAGCAGGACTTATGATTGTATCTTCCGCCGGGGTCCGTATGAAAAGAGCGGTCAGATTCGAGTTTGCGGCATCCAATAATGAAGCAGAGTACGAAGCATTACTCATGGGGCTTAAAATATGCCATGAAGCCGGGGCTAAAACCTTATCCACTTTTTTCGACTCCCAATTGATAGTCGGGCAAGTGAACGGGGAATTCGAAGCGAAGGATGATAGCATGAAGATGCACTTGCAGCAAGTAAGAGAACTTGTCAAGAAATTCGAACAAATTCACATTGGTCCACATCCCAAGATCCCAAAATGCACAAGCCGATTCCCTGGCAAAACTTGCCAGCTTAGCTGAAACATCCGCGACTCGCGATATTATCTGGGAAGTAATTCTTAACCCCAGCATCAACTTCATGGTTAACACCATTGATAGATTAGAAATGTGGATGGAGCCATACATCAAATATTTGCAAAACCAGACGCTCCCCCAAGACGAGAATCAGGCAAAAATGCTTCAAAAGAAGGCCAGATGGTTCGAACTCCACGAAGGAACGCTCTACAAAAAATCATATACACATCCCTTTCTGAAATGTGTTTCTCCTAAAGAAGGAAACTACATCCTCCGCGAAATACACGAAGGCGGATGCGGAATACACCAAGGAGTACGAACCGTAATTGGCATAGTCCTTAGAAATGGATACTATTGGCCATCTCTCAGGGGTGACGCCGAAGCATTGATCAGACGATGTCCCCAATGCCAATATCATTCAAAGATTGGAAGAAAACTATCTAACTACTTGTCTGCCATTCAAGCCGTCATGCATTTTGACAAGTGGGGTATAGATCTCCTTGGCCCCTTTCCCCCGGCGATGGGACAACGCAAATTCGTTATCGTGGCCATTGATTACTTCACCAAGTATGTGGAAGCAGAGGCCCTTAGCTCAATCACAGACAAACAAGTCTGTCAGTTCATATGGCGAAATATCATTACAAGATACGGAATCCCTTGTGTGATCATCACCGACAATGGGAGACAGTTTGTCAGTAAGAACACAATAGAATACTGCGACAGGTTCAACATTCAAATTAGATTCAGTTCAGTATCTCAACCTCAAACTAACGGCCAAGTCGAGTCAGCAAACAAGGAAATTTTGAATGGCATCAAAAAGAAAATAGAAGGGGCCAAAGGTACTTGGGATGAAGAACTACCCGACATCCTATGGGCAAGTCGAACAACCGTCAAAGAGGCAACATGACGTACCCCATTTTCCTTGGTATACGGGTCCGAAGCCGTGCTTCCAGTAGAAATAGGTATACCCTCCACAAGGGTCACCTACTACTCACACAGCGAAAATGAACAAGAAAAAAGGGAAAACTTAGCTCTACTTCCGGAAACAAGGGGGAATGCATTGTTAAGGTCCATGAACCAAAAACAGAAGATGATTCGCAGCTTCAACCGACACGTCAAAACTAAATGAGTTCAAGTTGGCAACTTCGTCCTCCGCAAAATTGAAGCAACGGGAAAAATAATAGATAAAGGAAAACTAGGAGCCAACTGGAATGGCCCGTTCAAAGTTATCCGTATCATCAAACTCGGGACGTTCGAACTGGAAGACATGAAGGGAAAAAATTACCCCGTCCATGGAATGGAGATCACTTGAAGAAATACTTCATTTAATAAGATTCGCAAGAGGCCAGTCAATAATCATTAGTTTCATTCCGCAGCATAGTCGCATCATCATTTTCTCAGCGGTGTCACTTTTTCTCAGTATTGTCATTTCCAAATATCAATATATCAGAAGTTTCATTTTCAGATTATCCAGCTCCAACATTCACAAGTATTCGGTTATATTCTAATTTCAATTTCATTATTGCAAATCTCATTAAAATCAGTAATTTTCAAAGTCGAAAAATCAGTAATGTTTATAAGTTGGACCCCTTGAGAAGGGTCCCATAATCAAATTTATTTTAAGTCATCGTGAATCAGTGACATCGACAAGTCGGACCCCTAGATAGGGGTCCCAAGATCAAAATTCATCCAAGTTAAAATCAATGCTTTCTATTAATCCGACAGATATTCGCGACATCCACAAGTCGAACCCCTGGAGAGGGGTCCAATGATCAAAATCGTTCTAAGTACATTTTCGCCGCATCATTCCCCATTTTTGGTCGAAAGAAATCGCGGCATGTGAGTTAGAATCGAAAATACTTCAAACATTCATAGCAAAATATCTTAAAATCGGAGAGAATCATTGATCAAAAATATGTACAGAAAGTATCAAAATGATTCGGCTCGAAAGTATATAAGTCATTCAGATTATAAAGGTTGATAATGTCACAAGCTTAAATTAAAAAATCAATTATACGTTGTTCAAAAAGGCGTCAACGTCTTCTGTCGGCTCAGAGTGATGCTGCGGAGACCCGGCCAAACCCTCCTCGAGACTCGAAGTGAAGCTTACAAATTCTTCAATATTGAACGGCTCCACTTCGATCTCTGATAGTTCCTTGGACAAGCCCTGGAGGTTTTTTCCTTCATCAATTATCAAAATCGAAAAATCTAAGCACAAACTCTCCAACTGTGAGAGGGCCAAGTTCTTGGGGAAATCCGGGGCCGGAGGAGGAGATAGGGATAGCTTGTCCAAATCAAGGCACAAAGCCTCCTTTTCGGCCCCTTCATCTACCTTCTCCGACCAGATCCTCTCCACCTCCACGTCCCAGCCGGGATTGACCAGTTCGCTGACTCCTGCTCCAAAACTGGAGCTAGGTTGATTAAGGCTTCATCTCCCTTTTGATTGGCTATCTGTTGGAGAGAATCAAAATCGACGCCTAACTCGGCGGCAGCCAGACGGTACTTCTCGTCGCTGATCATGGAGCTGGCGCCCATCATTTCCGCCGTCAGATCCCCTAAGAAACTCGACGCCTCCGGCTCGTCCGAGGTAAGCCAATCCCTAGCTATCCGGGCCCGCCTCTCCGAGCGAAGTCTAAACACCTTAACCGAGGATAGCAAGGTCTTGAACTTGGCCAAATCAGTCGACACCTGTTGCATAAGAGACTGGTTTTGATGAACCAGCTTAGCGTGAACGTCCATCAGGTGCCCGACCTCATAGCCGAGGGTAGCCGACATACTAGAGACCGCGTCGATGCTTGCGATGACCCCCTCTAGCCGCTTCTTGGCCTTCTCCCGCCACTGCTCAGTTCTGACTAAGCGCTCTTTCAGCTCAGAGCACTTAGCCAGCTTCTCCTTTATGCCCGGCAGTTCTCCAAGATCCTCCCGAAGCTTCTGGAGTTCCTCATTCTGCTCATCGCAACGGGAGGTCAGGGCAGCCAAGGTCTCCTTGTCCGCGGCACTTTGACGACTCAAGTTAAGCTTAAAAGCCAACCTTAGAAAAGTCTGCAAAATAACGAAGATTAAAATCCTCCGCTAAACTTGAGATCAAAAGCAGAGTAAAGGATGTTACCTCAGTCGCGGAAGCTTGCATTTGACGCACTCTATCTCAGGGGGACAAGGACTCCAAATGATCAACATCCACTTTGCCGATTAAGTGGGATGTCGCCCTGTTAAATCGGGTTATCAAACCCTTGTGCCCCAAGTCAGTGAAGGGGGTATCGTGTCGGAAAGGCAAAACCTCCCGGCGACAATATACCTCCTCAACCCGCGACTCAGGGGCAGCGGTTGATTCCCCTACCTTCTCCTTCCCCTTGCCAGAAACCGGAAACGCCTTGATCTGGGAAGAAGACGCCTCCTCCTCCGCCGACCTCATTTGAAGAGGTATGGCTGTCATTATTGTCCCCACCGAAGCCTTCTTCGAGGCACTCTCCCCGTGGGAGGAAGAGTCTCTCTTCCTCTTCCTCTCTTTCTTATCCTTCATTTCCCTCTTCTTAGAAGAGATTACCCTCTAAGAGTCATCGGGAATGTGGACTCTTCTCCTCTCTTCCAGAAGCCTCAAAGCTTCTCCTTCACTGGGCACCTCCTCCAGCCCTTTCTCGGCAGTGGCCGAATCCTGCGAAAGAAAAAGTTAGAAAAAATCCCTCATAGTTCAATAAAATATGAATTTATACCTTTGGAGGAAGAGGTAAAGGTTTTTCCGCGGCCCGTTGGTTGGCCCCCTGAGCGAATCGCAAGACGCTGAATTTCTTCATCAGGTCTGGATTCTTCGCTCTCAAATTTTCCTTGGCTACCCCTGAAAAATCAAGAGTTAGAAACAAGTAAACATTATAAAAAGAAAAAAAAATTGACCGACCCTTACTTCGATCGATAGCTAAGCTGATGCCGAACGCTGAGAGGAGATTTTCGTTCTCCAACTCGGAACAACCAGGTATCCAGTTGAGCTGGACGTTCATGGGCTTCCTACCCAACTGTAAGTCCATCTTCGCGTACTCAATTATTACCGCGTCAGTAAATGAACACTGCGGGACCCCATTATTGAAACCCGAGAGATTGGGTTTGATATCAAAGGAAGTCTTAATATTCCAACCCCCTGAATTGTATAAATATGCAAACTTTGTCCTATATCCCTTCTGATTATCAGGGAGGTCGTGGTATCTTCAGCCCATGACGGTGTGTGAAAGTTATCCACCCGCAGCCGTATGATTGGGAGTTACATAAACGGGCTCTAAAAATATATCTAAAGGCCGTAAGTGTTGGGGGCACGGCCAAAACTTTACACAAAATAAAAAACGCCTCCATACAACCCCATGCGTTAGGGTATAATTCGGGCACTGAGATATTCAAAAAATATAATACTTCCCTAAAAAAGGGGTGAAGAGGAAACCTAAGTCCTAATTCAAAAAAAGGAAAGTATACTGCTATACAATGTGGAGGGGGAAACCTAACGGTATCATAGTTCCCCGGAGTAATAATATTGATATCATCTTTTAAGCCCCATTTCAGAGAGATGGCGTCACGTCGTTTCTCCAAATCCCTTTTGGTTTGTAAATCTATGAAATAATTGAGGGGCCCGCCACTTGGGATATAAAATGGAGGAGGAACCGGCGCCGCGCTTTCTCTTCTAGAAGACTCGGATGTTCCCTCGATCTTTTCCATATCTACATACAATAACCCTTCCAGGTTAGGATCTATTCGCGGCAAGTAATTGGGGAAGAAAGCAATGCTCACTTCCCAAGGAGCAGTTTTCATTATCTCCGGTGTGTATATAGGGGATACAGATGACTCATCCCCGGCCTTTATTGATTCGTAATGAGGGGTGATTCTCACCGAACTACTATCGTCCGAATCATTTATTAGCAACCCCTCCTTATTAAAACGTCTACATACTACCAAAGGAATTTCTGTCGGGTTAGCAGCGTTAATGTCTAAGTTAGCTATTGTCTCATGAGTAGCCGCGACATCCATATTAACGATAGTCATAAAGTAGTA
>NC_080050.1:8172998-8257998 GCF_026212465.1 Amaranthus tricolor | reverse complement strand
CAAGCACTACCTTTGATGAATAAAGAAAATTTATGCGAAGAACATAAACATCAAAGGTGGGGGAGGTTTTGAAGAACATGAAGCTAAATAAAGAAATTTTGGTCAGATGATATACCTATTGAGGCAATAGAGATGCCTAGGAACGATTAGAGTAACTTGGCTAGCAAATCCTTACAACAAGAATTTCGAGGACAAATAAGATGCTTGATAGCTAGAGAAGAAATAATCTAATGCCCTTTTACAATAATAAAGTAGATATCTAAGATTGCTCTAATAATCGAGAAATAAAACTCATGAGCCATACTATTAAGTTAAGTGAAATAGTCATAGTTGGAAAGATATAAGCATATCATATAGCCAATTTATATTTATGATGAGGTGATTTATGATGGAAGCAACTCATTTTATAAGCTCGATGATAGAGTACTATAGGGTTAGAAAAAGATACTTGCACATGGTTTTTATTAATTTGAAATAAAAAACATAAGATAAGATACTAAGAGAAGTGGTTTAGTGGGCAAAATAAAAGAAGCGTATTCCAAAGAAATATATAGACAAAGATGTGTATCGAGAAGTAAATACGAATATTATGGCATATAGATGGTAAAATGGGGATTTTCCCATCGTAATTGATCTCATCAAGGCTCAACCATAAGCTTCTTTTTTTTGTAGAAGTCCTAGATGAGATAACTCAATCAATACAAGAAAACGTGCCATGACACATATTTTTTTTTGATGATATTATTTTGGTAGATGAGACTAGGAAGGGATATATACTAAGTTAGAATAATTGAGACATGATTAGGAGTCAAGAAAGTTAAAATTAGGTTGGAGTAAGACAAAGCACCTGAAGTGTACCTTAAGCACTAATGAGATAATGAGACGTATTATAAAACTAAAAGAGAAAGAAATCACCCCAAGTAGATGCTTCAAATACCTTGGGTTTATATTTCGGAGTAATGAAGACGTGAAGTAAGATGTGACACATAACAAGATGTTCTCATCATTGAGATAAAATAAGAAAATGATTAGTGGTAATTAGGGTTTGAAAGGGGATGTGATAATCAAAATGGAGGGGGTAAATGAGAACGGGTGGATGGGTAGGGTTAGATAAAGTGAAGGAAATGATTAGTGGTAATTAGGGTTTAGGGTTGTTTATGGATTTCAGTTATGTTATTAACATATGATATTTTAGTAACTATTAAGGGTTTCGTGAGGACAATATGGTAAAAAACCTATAAATTAAAATGAAAAGGGGACAATAGAGGTAAACTGACCAAATAAGAAAAAGAGACAATTATATTGAATTTGAGGGAGTATTATTTATTGGGTAATGATATATACAACCCTTAAGGTTGTGTATATAAGAGGGTATCTCAATGAATCTCTAGTAGAATTGATATTAAATACTTATGGGAACATTCATCAGTATTATGTTTTTCTTCTTTTAGGCTTTTAATTGTTTTAGGAACTTGCAACTGTTATTTATCCCTTTAATTTTCAATCTTTTGTGTGACTTTTGATCTTTCTTTTTTTTTATCTACTACAAGACAACTAGATCACTGGCACTACGTAAGGGTCTTTAAAGATGTGCGAACTAATTGACCGCATGGACCCCTTCTTTCTCCTGTATATGAAAAAGTTAATCAAAAAACAAAAATATATTAACTATAAATAAAACGCGAAATAAAAATTTTGCATAGGACTATAAATTTTTCAAGACGACTCTGCCACCACATATACCAGATGGTAGATTACCACCAACAATATAACCTTTTAGCTGCCTCTACGGCACCACCGTCAAAATTTTTACAGCACCATGCCATCACCAACAATATAAGAGTTTTAACTAGTATTAATCCAGCTTAAATTTCCAAAACATATATTACATTATTTAATTATGTCTATTTAGAACTCACTATGTTGTTTTGGATTCACAAGGTTCTATTGTTTGATTAATCTCCATCTTAAGTTTTAGACTAAGAAATGCACTAATTCCTTTCTGGCCACCATTCCATAATCCATGATAACATTTCAAGGAAACTCTATAATCCTGTTAGTATTTTATAATAATCATTTTAGTATTTAAATTTGGTTCATCACTTATTGCCATAAATTGTCTGTGTTTTTCCACATGTTTCATTTTATAATTCATTCATGCATTATTTCATCATGCATTAAACTCATCTAAATTTGTTATGAAGAGTTACAATTTTTTAATGTTCAACCCCTATGTACGTTAAATCTACTTTTTAAAGTAATCGGGCTATATATATTGTATCTTTGATTTAATGTTGTGGAACATGGATGAATTAATATGAACCGCTACTCTGATTAGTGACTTTGTTATTTAATATAAGTTTTATTATTCTTGATTTCAATTACTTAAATATTTTTAATTCAACTTAATTACTTTTTAATTTGGACATCTTTTGTTTTGATTTTCTTATTACTTTGTAAAAATTATATTTTTTTTGGTATTCAACCAAGATTTTTGTTAATTAGTTTCTTTGATGTTAAATTTTTTAACAATATTATAGATGAAATTTTAAATGAGTATTTTCCTTTTTAATTATAGCAATGCTTTATCTAATTATTTTTATGACAAAAAAAAGAAAAAGTAAAAAAATCAAATAAAATATCAAAGATAAGTGTTGACAAAAAATTCAAACTTTAAATTTTTATTAGCAATCATCAATATTGAGATTTAATTCAAATTTAAAAAAAAATTATAAAAAAATCAAACCACCTAATAATGTTGATTGTTACAACTTGCAAGTTACAATAATATCCCATTTGACTATTATCCTATACAATGGCGGATCTACCTACGGGCCCCCCGGGCACGTGCCCCACGTAATTTTAAAAAAAAATCGAAAACAGGGGCTTGTTAGTTCAGTCTCATTTACCAATTACTCGCTCTCTGGTTCTCAGCTCTCTCTCACTCTAAACCTAAAAACTCTACACAAACTCTTCCTCCACTGTCGCTGCCGCACTCCCGCACCACGCCACCGCCGGCTGCTGCTCCATCACAGACACCTTCCACCGCTGCTGCCTGGTGCTTTGACGTTGTCGGTGCTGCTGTGGGTTGCTCGACGCCTCGATTCGAACACAGTCGAACTCGAAGAGTCGAAGGTTTTCAAACCCTAATCCCTAAAAATCGAAATTTTTGATTTTTTTTAAGGTATTTTCACTCTTTATCCTAAACCCTAACATTAATCTTGTTCTAATCTTTAATCTTAGTGTTAATCTTAAATTCTTAATCTTGTTGACTTGTTTTAACATTTATTTTTAAATCTTGATTTTTGAATTTTGTTAGAATGTTGTTTCTTGATTTTTTTTTTTTTGGTTTATGTTGTTTGAGTGATTGAAAATTTGTTAATGTTTAATTGTTAATGTGTTTGTAATTTGAATAGATGATAGAGTAGGAGTAGGATTGTTAATCAAATAACCCTGGTTCCGTGGTTCCTATTTCACATTCATCAACAAAAACCCTAAAAATCAAAATTTTGATTTTGTAAGGTATTTTTACTCAATCTTAATCTTAATGTTCTAATCTTTAATCTTAATCTTGAGGCTTGATGTTGTACTTTTAATCTTAATCTTGATTCTTGAATTTTGTTAGTGTTTTTTCTTTTTTTTTTTTGTTATTTGAATAATTGAATATTTGTAATGTGTTCACTAAACTTGAATCATTGATTTTGTTTGATTTTTTTGTTTATCTTCTTTGAATAATTGAATAATTAAAAAATTGTGAATGTGTTTGAATGTTCTTACTGGTTTTATGAGATGATAAAGGGTAAATTATTTCCCAATGCAATGTTCGTGGTTGAGGGAAGTTTCAACTTTTTATTTTTCAATGTTAATTGTTGTATGATCATTGAAGTAGGAAAAATCACTGTTTGCTATGTTAAATATATTTAATTATTAAGTTAGGTATGAAAGATTAAGGGCTAATGATGGGTTTAGATTTTTCTTTCAAAAAAAGTTATGGGTTTAGATTTGGTTGAAGTTCCAAGAATGGTGAATTGTAGTAAAACAATGAACATACAACACTGTGTTTATCTAGTACTGTTAAGATGATGTTCTGTCAATGGTTTCAAAGGTAATTGTTGAATGATAGTTTAGTTACCTTTTTAGAGAAGAATTTGTTTCTCAATGTTTGTATTGATGCTACTGTACATAGATTCCAAAATATGAAAACTAGGCGAAAGCAATTGTAGATTGTTTGTTACTTTATAATTCATTTTGTTGGACTATGTTTTCATTGTAAATTTGAACCATTGTAGTTCCTTCGTTACCTTTTATATTACTTTGGCTTTCTCTTGGGATCATTGCGCTTCTACAAGTCATTTTGTCGAAATAAAAAATATTTTAGTTGTTAATTTTACAAATGAACCTCTGTCGAAATCCCTTCCATTTGTTGGTGTTTCAGGGGACTATGAACCTTGGATCTGCCACTGATCCTATATAAATAGCATATTGCATCCGACAGATCCAAAAGGTACCCATAAATAGGAATTTTCTATTTATCCTTTCCCTTTCCTCATCAACAAGATAAACATTCTCCTAATATTCAAGTACAAGACAAAAACCCCAAACCCTAGATTTTCCCTTTAATGACTCCATTGACAATGCTTTTTTTGTAAAGATTTTCGCCGCTATGCTCTTATTTCTTTCTCATCCTTTCAGATCGATCTTTGGTGAGGTTTGTTCTCTTATTTTCCCCCTTTTTTTTCAATTAAATTGGGGTTTTTTTTTGGTGATGCTATACCTAATTTATGCGAAAGATTCTGGTTACGAAAATTGAATCACTGATTCTTGATGCGCTTGATTGCTGAACTTATCTATTTTTGATTATGTTAGTAGGTTTTTGTTTTTTGTGTGTGTTGTTATGAGGTTAAAATCTTATTGATGATTGCTTCGATTTATCAATGGAAGAGCTTGTTTTCTTTCAATTTATTTTTAACAAGCTATATAGTTATTTATAGCTAAAACAGGCCCTTCAATTGCAGATATATTACCTGAAGTTTGTGGATGTGATGGACTAACAATGTTTTTGGGTAGCATATTTGATGAATTTAAGTTATTGATAATTCTTTGTTTGTATTTGTTCAACTGAAGAAAAACGGAAGGATTTTTCCTTGGATTGGATCGTTGTAACACTTATTTACTTGTGATTTTTAAGTCATTATCTGTAGTTATTGTTGGCTTATTTATATCTATGTCGTTTGGTTTTATGTACCTTCTTTTATATCTAATTTGTGGTTGATACTCGATTGTGTGGGTATTTTTTTTTTTTTTTTTTGAGGGTATTGGGAGGGGGTTGGTTGGTTATGTCTACACATTATTACAAAATTGAAAGATTAATTTTATGCAAACCTATCCTAATGTTTTGATCTCTAACTTACAATATATACAATATAAGTACTCCCAAGAATTTCGTTGGCATGGTTAGGGGTGTTCAAAACCGGATACCGGGTCGACCCGGTTCCGAAAAACCGTGTACCCGGTTTTCCGGATACTTTAAATTCTGTTCCGGATCTGACCCAGTTTAAACCGGGTCAGAAACCGGATACCCGGTTTTGTTTTTTTTTTATTTTTTTTTCCTTATTTCTTTTAACATTTTTTTTAATATATAATTCAAATAATATTAAAATACTTAACTTAATTAGTCATAAACTATTAAAATACAACCATTAGTTAATTGAAATACAACCATAATTCCATAAACTCATAATTCCATAAACCAAAAGCAAGCGATTAAAATTTATAAGTTGAAACTTCAAGCTCCATTAATCATCTTCAACGACGTCGAGAGTTCCATCGATTATGACCTCTGAATGCTCCAAAGTTAATGCATTACCTAAACCAAGAGCACGAACAGTCGAACAATATAAGGTTAAAGGAAAAATATTTTTACTCTTAAATATTAAATAATCAATTGAAAAATTATTACAAATTTATACTAACCTTCCTCCATTTCTTCAAGTGCAAGCAAACTCTCCTCTATTGCTAAAGGAGTTCTAGAAATACGAAGCCAATCTTGTGCGCAAATAAGGGCTTCGACCATCTTTGGAGTCAATGATGTTCGAAAATCATCAAGAATACGACCACCAGTACTGAAAGCCAATTTAGAAGCAACGGTAGAAATAGGTATAGCAAGCACATCTTTAGCCATCTTTTGAAGAATGGGATACCTTTTTGTTTGATATTTCCACCATAGTAAAATATCAAAGTTAGAATCATGAGGTTCACATGCATCTTCTAAATACCTATCCAACTCACTTTTGTTTAGATTGGTTAATGAACAACCTGTCTCCATTTAATATCTTGAATTCATTAGTTCAATAAGGTCCACCTTCCCCACTCCTTGAGTCCCACTTTGAGTAAAAATGGTAGAGGTTGAAGAGGTGGAAGTGGAGGAAGTAGCTCCACTTGTCTTTGGTGGAGGCATAGAATAAGAATAAGAATCAAACAAGTTTTGAAAAACCATTTTAATCTTTAGTGACAAGAGAGTAGCTTTTGTGGCATCATATGAAGCACGCACAATCCAATCAACATAATTCCACTTATGCCTAGGGTCAAGGAGAACAGCTACAAACACTAAAATATTGATATTATCGATGTTTCCATAATATTTGTTATATTTTGCCATCATATTGGTAGCCATTTTCCTCATACCCTCATCATCGATACTCATGTTGGCAAGCAATAATCTAGTCCCAAAAATCTCATGTGCATAAGAGTTGCAAGTTACATAACGAGAAGCAGAAAATATCAAAGTTGCATCATAAAAAACACTCAAAAAAGGTAAGAAAGTAGACACTTCCTTCCAATCCTCTTCAGTAGGAGCACCACCAAACTTCCTAAGTAACTTAACTGAAGCAGAATCTTTCATGCATAAAGAAGCAAATGACTCTTTAAATTTGATAGCAGATTCAAGCATTAGGTAAGTTGAATTCCATCTAGTTTCAATATCCAAAACAACAAGGCTTTTGCTCTCCTCTTTTTCCTCTTTTATGCATTCTTTAAACTTGTTAAGCCTAGCAGGAGAAGACCTTACATACTTCACAAGAACACGAACTTTCAAAACAGACAAATCAACTTCATTCAAACCATCTTTCACAATCAAATTCAGAATATGTGACGCACATCTCATATGTAGGTATTGACCCTCCAACAAACTAGTATCCCAAATGTTAAGTCGTTTCTTAAGGTAATTGGTCGCTATGTCATTTGAACTTGCATTGTCTACGGTCAATGTCATGATATTTTTCAAACCCCAATCAATCAAGCATTTTTCAACGGCTCTGCTAATAAGTATTCCCTTGTGACCAGCAATAGGACAAAAGTTTATGATTTTCTTTTGCAAATTCTAGTTATCATCAATAAAATGTGAAGTCAAACACATATAACTTAAGTTTTTCCTTGATGTCCAAGTGTCTGTTGTTAGACAAATTCGTGACTTAAACTTTTGAAAAAACAATTTCAACTCATTTCTTTTTTCAATGAAAAGACTATAACAATATCTAGTGGTAGTGCTACGAGAAGGAATCTTAAATAAAGGATTCAAAGCCCTACAATACTCACGAAATCCTTCACGTTCAACAAAAGCAAAAGGCAATTCATCCACAATTAGCATTGTAGCAAGTTTTTTTCTACACAAATCATAATCAAATTCCCACAATTTCGGAACACCAACACTATCAACACTACCATCCTCATTGACTCTTCTAGCAATATAAAATTCAATTTTCTTTTGCTTCATATCCAAATTTGGAGGATATTTTTTGCATCTTTTATTATGATTAGCCAAAGGAGTTGTTCCATTTTTGCTAGGACAAAAAGTTTTGCAATACTTACAATGAGCAATTTGTTGAATCCAATTCATCAACTGTGTAATGATCCCACCATTTTGATCTATTACTCGTACCAGTGAGGTTGTTTTTTCTGTTTTTTAATTGGTGATCTTGTATCTTCATCCTCATCGAACAAGCGATCAACACTCTCTTCAAATTGAGTTCCTTCATTCTGTAGTGAATTTCCATTATCATCAAAAGACGACCCCATGTTCTATACAAGTTACCAATTCATAATCAGTTCATCGCTAGTTGTACAATACTACAATCAATTCACAATCAGTTTATCATCAATTCATCCATGACCTTTCAGCTAAGATAGTCACCACAAGTCACAACTCACAACTTACATGAATCATTTCCAATTTACCATTCATCAGTTCATCACAATTCAGTGATTCACAATCAATTATTTTCTCCAAATTTAAAGCAAAAAACAAAGGATTTGTAGAAGTTAACAATTCACAATCAGTTCATCAGTAGTTGTACAATCAATTCACAATCAGTTCATCATCAATTCATCCATGACCTTTCAGCTAAGATAGTCACCACAAGTCACAACTCACAACTTACATGAATCATTTCCAATTTACCATTCATCAGTTCATCACAATTCAGTGATTCACAATCAATTATTTTCTCCAAATTTAAAGCAAAAAACAAAGGATTTGTAGAAGTTAACAATTCACAATCAGTTCATCAGTAGTTGTACAATCAATTCACAATCAGTTCATCATCAATTCATCAAATTAAATGGCTACCGAAAATCAGAATATCAGAACAAATATCAGAATTTTGAACAAATGATAAAGAGCTACCGAAAATCTAGATGGTGGTAACGGTGGGTAAGAATCCATGTAGATCTTCAATAAGTACCGAAAATGGCTGAATAAATCTGGGACAAAATCGAAAATGGCAAAAAAAAATAATTAAATAAGTACTGAAGAAGATCTGTGACAAAATCGAAAATGCGAAAATGGTGATGAACTAAGATGATAAAATCGAAAATGGCAAAATAAATAAATAAATAAATAAGTACTGAAGAAGATCTGTGACAATCGAAAATGCGAAAATGGTGATGAACTAGGATGACAAAATTGAAAATGCAAAAAAAAAATAAATCTGTGACTAATATCAGAAAATGCGAAAAATTAAGAAGATCTGGAGAAGAAGAAGAATGGCGATGAACTAAGAATGGTGATGAATTGAAACAAACTTACCCAATTAAAGAACTGAAGAAATGAAGAAGAAGAAGATGCGTCTCAACGTGAATGGTGAAGAAGAAGCAAGATGACGGCGTGAAGAACTGAAGATTGAAGAAGCAAGATGACGTCTCAGTGAAGACTGAAGGAGGAAGAAGGCAAGCAGCAGCCATCAAGAATGAAGGAGGAAGAAGACGGGATACTGGGATAGGCCCAAGGTAGATTATGTCATTTAGGGTTTTGTTCTTTTGGAAATAAAAATCAAAAAAAAAAAAATCAAACCGGATACCGGGTACCCGATTTTCTAAAATTCGCGATCCGTATCCGACTCGAATACCCGGTTTAAAACCGGGTACCCGACCCGAATTTGGAAAACCGGGTAATTTACCCGGTTTTAAAAATCGGAAATCGGGTTTTTCGGATCGGGTTTTCAAAACCGGATATTTTTGAACACCCTTAGGCATGGTAATACATCCACTTTTACATGGAGATAACTTAGATGTGTGTTATCCCAATAAGAATATTTGCCTTGTATCAATATCCGTTTCTCTGCACAGATAAATTAAATTCCCTGTTACCATTTACCAAGAGTTTATTTCATTGGTATTCCTCATGTTGTCTAGTTGATTAGAGAATGATTCTGCATGCTCTTTCCTTTGTTTATTTGGTTGGAAATCTGTTTTTTGTCTGGTTATTTGTAGACAAATATGCAAACAATCCTGAGAAAAATAAATAATATGACAATCGACATTGGGTATGTTATAAGTTACTTAAATTGTTCAATTAAACTAGCTTTTCTTCTCTTAAGCCTCAAGACTCAATGAATAACAGTCATTTAGTTATTTTATGAATTTATTTGGTGAAGCACTTGTCTTATGTTTGATCTGTGCTGGCATCTAGTTGTCTTGGTCTTGCTCCGGTCCCATGAGTTTTTTAATTTGCAAAATAAAAGGGATGCACCAGAGGCTCTTGCTTCAAGCCTTGAATCTGTTGCAGGTTTTGATTGCTTCATCTGCATCCATATTTCTCTTTAACCTAGGCTGTATTACTTTTTTGAATGGTGTATTAGGATGTTATTTGTGCTATGTTTGTTTGATTTTAGTATTTAACTGCTCAGTGCATTTTAGGATAGTTGTTGATGGAGTCACACATCGCTTCAATTGGTTGTGCATTTGTGTTTTTAAGCTTGTGGATTATATTTACCATCCTCTTAATAAAGACCATAAATAAGTTGAAGCTATAACTGATCTGAAGTACCTTAGCTAAGCAAATCTTAGGACTTATCAATTACTAATTTTGCTTAACCAATGATGTTAAAGTAAATCGCTTGTTTTTGGATGCATTTCTGCCTGATGCATATAAATATTATTAACCTTTTGATGATGATTCAATCTCTAGATAATTGCTGAGGTCTACTTACTTGCATGTTTTGGGACAATTCCCACTGTTGATTATTCTTTTTCTCTCTATTCTCTTTGTGACTTGAAATTTGTTGATTGTACTTTAAATTTTTGATATTTTCTAACTTGAAAATCTTATGCATTCTTATTCTTATTGGCAGATTGTGATAGAATTAACTATTCAATACCTCAAGCTGAAGGAATATACTACTTTTGGAGAGAATATAAGCTGCCGAGTAACTTGTCTACCTCTAGTGAGAAATTGACACTTTATTTCTAATAACAAGGATCTTGAATAGACACTAGTTCTGTTGCATTTGGGGTTTACTTTTCCCGAGGGGGGGTCGAAGAGCATCGGAACACAATGCGTTCGGTGCCCACTATATTTCCTATTGTCCCTTCCATTTTGTTGGCTACTTCTTTGCATAGTTTTTTATGTTCCCATCGTTTGAAACATCTTGAAAAAAGTGATCGGCGTGGTAATCTTAGTTAACATTAGGCTTTTTCTGTGATTCACTATTTTGTCCACTTTTGTCCTCCTTGTGTTTTTGGTTTCCCCCTGTTTCTTGCTGAAATCTTGGAGATAAACCGGGATTACTCATTGGGAGGTGTTTGATCTGCATTTTCATCGTTGCAATAGTCTTAGAAGGTTTTTTCTACTTCTATTTTAGGGCAATTCTGTGTTTTCTTTGCTATACGAACTTTGTGTTTTCAGTTCCCTGGCTCTTATTCCGATGGACATTGTTCATGTTGACGGTAGTGCTACAGATGAACAGTCTTTTGCCGTGAAGAAGCAGCATGCTTGCCGTGTTACTGGAATTGAAACTATAGAGGAACTTCAAAATGCACTTCATGATACTCTAGCAGTGAATAATGAGAACCTGGAAATCAGCAGCAAGCTACCTTCAGATTATGGCAGTAGCAGTCTGGAGGATGAAAGCACAGGATCAGGTGACAGTAACCTAGATCCGGAGGGCTCTAATGCATCATCTTGTAAGTGCTTACACAAGAGCGCTACTTTCCCTATTGCGGTTAAAGAGGAAAATGCACCTGAATCTCAGCCAGAAAATAAGTCTTGTACGCGCTCTCAGTCTCTTCCGACTGCAAACAAGCTCATCTCTGCTATGAAAGGTGGCCGAGAGAAGGAAGGTGTTCCTCCTAGGAAGCTGAGTGTATCTTGGGCACCTGATGTGTATGATCCTGTACCAACTTCCTTATCTCACTATCCAAAGAAAAAGTCTCGGCTTCAGTTAAAGAGCAACAAGAAACATGGAAAGAGCAAGCAGAAGAGTAAGAATGCACGTGGGGGAGCAAGTGCATCGAAAGATAAGAAACAACACCGCAACATGGGCGGAAAGTCTGATAAGTGTTTGGACTCCTTTTTGGATGCCGATAAGGTACCACCATCAAACAAGTTTGCTGCTTTCACTCTGCTGGATTTTGATGATGGTATTGAAATAGGTAGCCCTGATTCCAGCTGCGCGAGCAACTTTCTGGAACAATCCGGTGGTACCATGCATTGTGTTTGCTGAGCTGATGTTATGTAAGCCGGTCAAGTGGTTTTACCAGGATTTTGCTACCGAGTTTGGCATCTTCTACTGTTGTAAATAAATAAGAAGTTGAGACATTTTTTGAGGCTTTTCTATGGTATCTGTTTAGCTACTAAGCTGTTTTGCTCTCTTTAAAAGACACTTCTTGATTGAAGTAGTGAACTGTGTGCGTTGGTTGACAATTAAAAATGGGGTAGTTAATATTATCCAGGTTAAGCTATATCAATATAATGTGATGTGTTATGTGTTGTGTTAGTACATGTAAAAACAAATATCATGTATTATTTTAGATTTCTGCAGCTGTCTTATACTTAACAGACTGGTGGAGAAGCTTTGCTATCCTACTCTGGTTTTATGGTCTTTGTATGATGGCCTCTTGACTTAGGAGCTGCATGTTGAAAATATATTGACGAATAATCTTTTATGAAAAATGTTTTATAAATGTACTGCACACCACTAACATTTGTTACTAACTGACTATCAAGGTTAGAATCCGGATCTACCTTGGATCGATAAATTCTTTGTTGATAGAAGACCTTATTTGGGTCAACTTAAATATGGGTCAACAAGTCTTGTATGATACTATTTTACCGTGAAACGAGCCTAAACAAACTGCCCATTAGAAAAAAACAAATAATAGAGTTGTATAAACGAAAGATAAATAAATAAATTTGAGTACTTAGTAAAGACAATGTTTAATTACATGATTAAAATAGACACTCTTCCCTTCAATTACTAAAAAAAAACCCGACTTTTGTTGAGAAAATGGAGCATTTGATAACAGAGGAGCAAGTACCACCTCCTTTCATCCTCATTCGATTTTAACTTCCTCCTACGTGATAAAAAAAACCACTGTACATCGTTAGATTGGATAAAGTAAACTGAAACTCATCCTAAATCACGAAATTGAACAGAAGCTTTTGGGAAATCCCCACTCAAAACAAAAAGGTCTGTTTTCACACTTGTTTTTTAGTTGAATATTTGTTGTTTACAAGTTTTTTTGTTTGATTTGAATTCATGCTCTTGTGAATGTATTTAAGTTTCAGTTTAATTTCTTATTTTGTTTTGGAAATGAAAGATTGTTGCATTCTTATCTTTTTGGTTTTGGGTTAGGAGAAACTATGAATTGGAACTAGAATAATTGATGAAGATTGTGGGTAAAAAGTAGAACCTTACA
This sequence comes from Amaranthus tricolor, assembly GCF_026212465.1. Classification (NCBI taxonomy): domain Eukaryota; kingdom Viridiplantae; phylum Streptophyta; class Magnoliopsida; order Caryophyllales; family Amaranthaceae; genus Amaranthus; species Amaranthus tricolor. The sequence continues at coordinate 8,244,807 of NC_080050.1, read as the reverse complement.
TTGACATTCATAAGTATGCCATTATTGATGGACATTGTTCTGCCTCTCCTTTATTTTCAGTCACAAATTCGATTATCCAATATCGTTTACACTTTGTTTGGATGAGAATTTTTGAATTTAGGAGGTAGGGGAAAGGAAGGAAAGGGGGAAGAAAAGGAAGGGAAAGGATGAGGAGAGAATAGTTGGAAAAGACGAAGTCTCTCTATTTGTTTTGAGGGAAAGGAAGAGACAACCTCTCCAAAATTGATATCCAAATAAAGGAAACTATATGACTTCAAATCCCATTCCTTCTTTTCCCTTCGATTCCTTCAATCCAAACAAGGTGCAAGTGACACCCACATGCCTCCCACCTAGGCGGGGTTTTACTCTTATTTGTGATAACCAATATATTATTTCCGATCAACACTTAGTCGCACACCATTTGCAACTTCACCTTGAAAAATGCACATGATTTGAGCCATATTAAGTGGCAGCCTTGATTTGTTAGGTGTAAGGCTTGGAAGAACATAGCCTCCCCAACGCGTCGTCAAACGGAGAACAGTTTGGTGGTGGCTGTGGACTTGTGGTTCATCATTTTTAGGGGTCAGATTTATGAGTCTTTTACTTCAATACTTAAGTGGTGGTGTTGTGATATATGAATATGTTTCAATTACTTTCCTTAATTGTATATATTACATTAAATTCATGCATGATTGTGGCTAGTGCAAGAAAAAGTGAGTGAGTTATCTTACTATAAGGATTAAACAATATACAAATTTTCTTGAATTTTATTGATGTTTAGCAGGAACTCCTTCCAAACCTCTCTTTTTGTTATTTAGTACCCGTAGAAATTATAACCATTATAGTGTCTAAGGATAAAATATCAAATGGGTGGTTTTTATAGTGTGTTCCATTGTTTTGTGAGCTTACTGAGCTAATTTTTTTATCCTTACCCATTTTAGTTTCTCACCTTGAAGGTTAGTTTTTTTTTATGCATGTGGTATTTATTTAATCTTGGGTTCATCTTAAAATGACAAACTATTAAGTTTGTTTTACGAAGCAATGATTAGTTTGGACGAGGGACTTTATGTGTAAGTTGTTCTAGTTAATTTTTTAAATCTATATGTCATTTAGAATTTCAGTCGTCAAGTTCAAACCACAAAAATAGAGGAACTACTAATTTTTTATTTATTTTGTTTTTTACTACATTACCTAATGATGATTACACACAAAGCCTTTCCCATTTGCATCCTATGTGAAATTGACCACACTTCTTCCTTTATTCTTTAGCCTTTTCTCGAAGATTGTATGTCGAAAAGCATAGGGTTTGGAAAGCCTTTATCTCACGTGTTGTAAGAACATTTTTAATTCAAAACATTGCTTCCATAAAAGATGAAAGGTAGACCTTCAAGAAAAATCAATAAAAATGATGGCTTGCAATCTAAAACTAACTCTTGTACATTCCTCCATAGATGAATAATATTGAGTCATTTACATATACTACTATGTCCTCTTTGAATTGCATCAAAGAGGAATTGATGTATTTTTAAGAAAGTGGTAATAAATAAAGAGATAGAATGCATTGTGTGGATGAAATTAAAAGAGAGTTAAAATGTATGGGTGGGATTAAAAGAAAGTGGCGGGTCATTGTTCAAAAGTAGAAATGATGCAAATTAAGTAGGACGGACCAAAATGGAAAATGATGCAAATTCAATGGGACGGAGGGAGTATGTATAACTACTCTCTTTTTCTCCTTAAAGTTGAAATGTTTCAATTAGGAGTTTATGAAATGGGCATGCTTCAGTTATATCCTTTCATTGCAAGGGATTTGCTTGTAGATGACTTTGGTTTCTACTAGATTGATTTATTAGGATGCTAACTTTGCTATCGTGTAATGGAACAAATGATTGATTAAATTGTATCAACATACCCGTGGTAATTGTTTTTTGTCAACATACTAACATGAGCTAGAATGAAGGGTGATTACACATATTTTAGAGCTAGACCTCAATATAGGATGATTGGTCTTACCACATTAAGTGAAGATAGTGGGTGGCTTAGGTTGAGTTAGCCACCTTTTGCTGAGGGTACAATCTAGCCATGTTAGTGATCATCGTGAGTAAATGTTATTATGATTGATTTATATTGAAATCCTTCCGATTTTTGTATTGCTAGCGTCTAGGAAGTTGATTAAGTGGAAATTGCAAGGTTGAAAACTTTTTATTATTAAATATTTAATACTTATTCAAATGAATGGATCCTCTATTAGTAAAGTGAAACTGTTTTAAGGTGTGATTTTACTTACTGAGAGAATTGTTCATATCTTTACAATTAGGGAGATCAATGGAAATTCTAAGTTTGGGGTACTGAGGTACTATATATTGTGTGAAGTCTATTAAGGGTGTGTGGTATGAGTTATGGTAATGGAATAAAAAGGGAATAAATAAGGAAAGGAAAAGGTAATGTTAAGATTTCTAAGTGTTTTCGTTAGACAGTTTGGTATGTGTATGGAGAAGAAACACTTACTGATTTTTGTCATTATGTTTTTGGATTCGTTCATCTTCTGTAGTCGGTTGTGCCACCACCTCCACTGCTCTTACTTCCTTTCGTCGTGTTGGTTGGAACTTACTACTACCCTATACTCCGACAACCTTGATTTAGGTGCCCCGAAACCGTGCAATGGCCATGTAACACCCCGGCCCCTCGGACCACTGGTGACTACTCATGGTGACTGTAGACTGGCCCCATAAACCAACGCAAGTATTTCCAGTGCACTTTGGCCTCACTCGTGCGCACCCGGGAACACTTCCTAGGAGGTCACCCATCCTAAGATTGCTCCCCACCAAGCACGCTTAACTGTGGAGTTCTTAGCAAATGGGCTCCCTAGAAAAGAAGATGCACCTTGTTGATATGAGTAGTCTATCAATCTTTTTCAAGCTAAATTTGGGGTATTACAGGCCAAATCCTCTATTGTTGCGAATCGAGGAGAGATAACAAAATATTGGTGTAAAGAGATGAATAATATAGAGAATTTATGGGAGAGAGTGAAGCAGGGGAGAGAGCATGTCATAACAATTGAAAGTTTAAACGATAATGGAAGTGACATGTAATTTAGCATAATGCCCTTGTTTTCGCTCAATACTGACGGGTAACAATTTTGGGTTTCAATCAACTATTGGAATTAAATTGGGTAATGTAAACTTGTGAAACGAACAAACTCCAAGGAATTTGGTTATATAAATCCGTTCTTATGGTCTTGAATTCCATACCAAACACTTACGAAATGTCATTAAGTGAAATCAAGGAATCTTGAACAAAAATGTTACTGTTGATGTAATAGACATGATATGAGTTTCTAAAGGATTAGGCTTTGGTAGTTTGTAAATTACTGGTATTGAGTAAATAAAACTTGATAAAGCTGGATTTAAAGCTACTACATAATGTCCTTCATTTGTGAGTTTATGATTCTCATCAACCATCCTCATGGTAAATGTGATGTATAAATGAGCAACTATACCGAAATTTCTTATTTTATCAAACATTTTCAATCAAGATTTTCTATTTTATTTAAGAATGCACATGTCTTGCGTGGGTGCGTTTTTCACCGTTGGGCATTACTATTGTGATTTCAATGATGATTTTCTTCTTGGAGTACAAAGTAATGATCTTTTTAGTGTGAAAGGTATTATTATTTGCTATATTTTTTTCAGGATTACAACATTTGGTGATTCACACTCGATGATAAGTCGATTTAAATGAAAATAAAGAAGATTGTGCATAAAGTGCTGGTGATTTACTAGAAATATTTGGAAAAAAGTGTTCTAAGTTCATTGCTTGAAAGTGTAGTTGATTGTTTTAGGCAAAGTCTTCTTACGCTTTCTTAATTTCACAAGGCACAACTCATTTAATTCGAGAACGAATTAAGTAGGTTGTTCACTCCAAGTTTGATCGACTATTTAGCGTTCAGTTGGTAGTACCACATTATTCTTCTTTACTTGTTATCTTATTTTTGTTTTTTGTTAAGTTTCTATTAGATCAACACTATTATATGCATCAAAATATTGAGCTCGTTAGGGAAATGGGAGTAGTGGAATGAGAATGCTTGGATGGACGAGTGAACATACTTTGAGGATTTATGTAGAATGCAAGACATAACAAAATATTTAGGTGATTTAGGTGTCACAACTGTTGAGGCTAAGATGAAAGATAATTAACTAAAATGGTTTGGACATGTGCAATGACCGAGTATTGAAGAACTGTTAAGGAAAATAGAAATTTGAAACTTGGGAGATTTTATCACAACTTAAAAAAGTTAAGATGCCTAGGAACGATTAGAGTAACTTGGCTAGCAAATCTTTACAACAAGATTTTTGAGGACAAATAAGATGCTTGATAGCTAGAGAAGAAATAATCTAATGCTCGTGTACAATAATAAAGGAGATATCTAAGATTGCTCTAATTATCGAGGAATAAAACTCATGAGCTATACTATGAAGTTAAGTGAAATAGTCTTAGTTGGAAAGATATAAGCATATCATATAGCAAATTTATATTTATGATGGAAGCAATTCATTTTATAAGCTCGATGATAGACTACTATAGGGCTAGAAAGAGATAATTGCACATGGTTTTTATTAATTTAAAACAAAAAACATAAGATAAGATACTAAGAGAAGTGATTTAGTGGGAAAAATAAAAGAAGCGTATTCCAAAGAAATACTTTAATATAGACAAAGATATGTATCGAGAAGTAAAAACGAATATTATGGCATATTGATGGTAAATTGGGAATTTTCCCATCGTGATTGATCTTCATCAAGGCTCAACCATAAGCTTATTTTTTTTGTAGGAGTCCTAGAAGAGATAACTCGATCAATACAATAAGACGTGCCATGACACATATTTTTTGTTGATGATATTATTTTGGAAGATGAGACTAGGGAGGGATATATGCTAAGTTAGAATAATTGAGACATGATTAGGCGTCAAGAAAGTTAAAATTAGGTTGGAGTAAGACAAAGCACATGAAATGTACCTTAAGCACTAATGAGATAACGAGACGTATTATAAAACTAAAAGAGAAAGAAATCACCCCAAGTAGATGCTTCAAATACCTTGGGTTTATATTTTGGAGTAATGAAGACATGAAGTAAGATGTGACAAATAACAAGATGTTCTCATCATTGAGATAAAATAAGGAAATGATTAGTGGTAATTAGGGTTTGAAAGGGGATGTGATAATCAAAATGGAGGGGTTAAATGAGAACAGGTGGGTGGGTAGGGTTGATAAAGTGAAGGAAATGATTAGTGGTAATTAGGGTTTAGAGTTGTTTATGGATTTTGGTTATGTTATTAACATAGGATATTTTCGTAACTATTCAGGGTTTTGTGAGGACAATATGGTAAAAAAAACCTATATATTAAAATGAAAAGGGGACAATAGAGGTAAACTGACCAAATAAGAAAAAGGGACAATTATACTGAATTGGAGCGAGTATTATTTATTGGTAATGATATATACAACCCTTAAGGTTGTGTATATAAGAAGATATCTCAATGAATCTCTAGTAGAATTAATATTAAAAACTTATGGGAACATTCATAAGTATTATGTTTTTCTTCTTTTAGGTTTTTAATTGTTTTGGGAACTTGCAACTGTTATTTATCCTTTTAATTTTCAATCTTTTGTGTGACTTTTAATCTTTCTTCTATTTTATCTACTGCAAGACAGCTAGATCACTGGGCACCACGTAGGTATCTTTAAGGGTTTGCGAGGTAATCGACCGCATAAGGCCCCCTTTTTCTCCCGTGTATATGAAAAAGTTAATAAAAAAAATATGTTAACTATAAATATGCTCTTAGTTCTTTCTCATCCTTTCAGATCGATCATAGTGAGGTTTGTTCTCTTATTTCCCCCTTTTTTTTAATTAAATTGGGGCTTTTTTTTGTGATGCTATACCTAATTTATGCGAAAGATTCTGGTTACGAAAATTGAATCACTGATTCTTGATGCGCTTGAATGCTGAACTTATCTGTTTTTTATTATGTTAGTAGGTTTTTGTTTTTTGTGTGTATTGTTATGATGTTAAAATCTTATTGATGATTGTTTCGTTTTATCAATGGAAGAGCTTGTTTTCTTTCAGTTAATTTTCAACAAGCTATACAGTTATTTATAGCTAAAACACGCCCTTCAATTCCACATTTATTACCTGAAGTTTTTGGATAGCATATTTGATGAATTTAAGTTATTGATAATTCTCTGTTTGTATTTGTTCAAGTGAAGAAAAATGGAAGGATTTTTCCCTAGATTGAATCGTTGTAACACTTATTTACTTGTGATTTTTAAGTCGTTATCTGTAGTTATTGTTGGCTCATTTATATCTATGTCGTTTGGTTTCATGTACCTTCCCTTATATCTAATTTGTGGTTGATACTCGATTGTGTGGATTTTTTTTTTAAAGGTATTTGGGGGGGTGGGGGGGGGGGGGGGGGGGGGGTTGGTTAGTTATGTCTACACATTATTACAAAATTGAAAGATTAATTTTATGCAAACCTATCTTGATGTTATGATCTCTAACTTAAGCTCAATACATGTCCATTAATTTTATGCAAACCTATCTTGATGTTATGATCTCAGCAAATATTTTGGTTCCATTAATATTTGGCAAGATATTCTTCCGGATAAATATACAAACATTCTACATCATAGATGTATTTTGAAATGTAATAATAATTTGGCTTATTAATAAGGAGCTAATAGTAGAGATTGAAAATTAAGATATCCCGTCGATTGGAAACAATATTCACATTTTTTTGATCATGTGCAGTCGAAAAAGAGGTGTGTCGCATGGCATTTCCTGCTCTATCTGTCACCAAAAAGTTTCTGAATGCAAAATTTCTGCTTTATTTATTCAAAAAGACTGGAACTTGGAGATTAGAACAGCAAATGGAGAATGGAGTTTGGAAAGAGGCACCAAAAGATTTTGGTCATGAGCTCATTAGGAAGGAAAATAATAAAATTTTATCAAGGCTAAATAATACTAGTTGAAAAAATAAAGCAACAATTATGCACCACATTTACGTTGCAAACGATGAAGAAAAGACGTATGAAAAAGAAAATGTCTAAAAGAGATAGGACAATAAAACATTACAGTAGAAAAAAGTCTATGGTCACTTCAACAGCAATAAAACCCAAGAGTTGCTCCCATAAATAGATACGTAGAGTTGCATACTAAGAAAAGCAGCAAGCAGACTATTGAAAACATAGAACCACAAGCAGACTTTTGAAATCATAGAAACGCAAACAGTCTATTTCAAAGAAATGTAGCCACTTGAAAAAGATAATTTCTCCCACCATTTTAACAAGTATTAAACACAGCACTCGGTAAGATATTAGTCAATGGTTTTGAGCAATTGAGCTTTTCGAAACAAGTTGTGCAGACAAGATATTTAACTCCGATTAGACCTGAGGCCTAGGTTTTAAAAAAAATTATTTAGTGGAATCTTTTCAAATAGCTAATCATTTTGTAGCTTCGATATGACAATTGGACACTTTTGAGCTAAAATCATGGAATTTTTTATGAAGTAGCCAAGTCAAATACTAGGACATGTATCATGCATGGAATATATACATGAGTATGAGTAAAATTAGATAATGCAAAGGCTATACCATGGTAGGCATTTTTGGCAAGACGAATATACAAGACAAGTGTAACAACTACGCAAAATAGATTTAATGCCTCTACTATACAAGCCTACGTAAACGGGCTTCAAATTTCACTCTTGAATAAGCAAAAGCTTTCCTTTGCATGAAATCAGATTAAGAAGGTTATACAACCTCTCCGATACGTGGACTGACAAAATTAAAGTCCACCTGAAGCCCCTTGACTGGTGGATCATACGAGTCTATGAATTGGACCAGCCTGCAATTCGCAACAAGAAAAACCATGAGGCTGAAGGTAGTTTGTGCAGCAAAAAGTAACTATGGAGCAAAGGAAATAAGAGAACTTTTAGGATTTTTTTTGAGCTATTTAAAACATATAGTTTGTCAACCACACTTAAAAATCTCACGTTAATGACAATATGACATACAACTCATCTCTGAATCAGAAAATTGTTCATGTTTCCCATTTAAAAAATCTATTTATCACTCTAGAAAGTGACTTCCAAATGAATGTAATGTTTTGTGATAATGAATAATCAAAGAAATAAATACATTCAAGTTTATACTCAGGCAAGGATGTCCCATCATCCATGGGCCATGAGCCAATTTCCTACAAATATTCTTCCAGTCTCTTTCTTTTTTAGGCAGAACAATATTTATTTATGTCAAAGTCCAAACTATAAAGAAAATTACTCAAAAAGAACTTTATAACATACATATTATCTCATTCCCTTATCCTCCTCAAATTTTGAAGCTTTTCATGAAAACATATCAAATAATCTGAATAATATTAAAATGAAAATAGAAATATTAAAAATAAATGCTCAAATGTGAAATAATTATTAGAGCTAATATTCCTAAAAACATTCAGAAAAGCGAAATATTGCATAGAAGTTTCAACAAGCAAGATGACTATATTGATATGCACACCAGAGATCAGAAAGAAGATGATAGACAGCAATAGACAAAATCATAAAAACAAAAGAAAACTTCCACATGTAATACAAACTCAATGAAGAAATAAATATGTAGACCAGACCCTCTAATTAAATAATCAAAGTGATGCAAGAAACCTGCCTGTGGTAAAAATCACAATCACGGTCGTTCCTCAAGATTCCATGTAGAAGGTTGTACATCTGCAGCAACATTTTCCCAGGTATCTAAAGTGAAAGCAACAAATTTTTAGTACTGAAACTAAAAGTTCTTACAAAATTTTATGTACGGAAAGGTCCATAATCAAGAGAAATATATTTAAAGAAGCACAAATATAAGTAATGAAATTTGAGAAAGAAAGTATACTAAGATGAAGCACTTGCCTTTTCAAAAAATAGATTCACGCGGAAAAATGAGCAAAACAGATCCATGAAAGCGTGCAGTATAAATGAGTTCTGATGAGGCTGCAAGAGACTATGCTTGATTAGAGATTAATTTAGAGGCCAGGAAGTCATATTAATTTCAAGGGTTTTTATGGGTCCATATGTATCTCTAATAAAGATTTTAGTTTTTGACAATAAAGAAGAAAATAATTAAACCATAAGCGTTTAAAAGTGCTAGAGACGACAAATTTAGAAACATCAACCATGCTACATAAAATGAAAGCTTCATGGACACTCCTCGTTATTATCATAATTATGAAATTTCACATAATCTCTTTAGGAGAAAAGCCAATGTCTCTAAAGAGATTGATAAGAATAATATATAAGTAAGAACACTCTACTGTTAAAACTACTTGACCAGCTCATTCACGAGTACCAACCAACTTGAAGGCTAGAGTTCATTTCTGAGTTATCTGCACAGAATATGTCATATGAAAATAGATTCAACTGGAAGAGACATAGACCCTACAATCCCACACACAGAGGGAGGAAAAGAACACTATGAAAAAAAAAGGTAAATAAAAGCAGAGGTAGTAACATATTTTGAATACTAACCAACAGGGTAATCACTATGCTGCTCAAATCCAGTAGAAGACGTAGTGCTTGTTCTCGAAATGCCATCAAATCAAGAAGCAGCTGATCACGGAGAAAAATGACAATCACAATTACACCAAGGCTTTTTTATGAATTCTCATACTTTTGTTAACTGGGGCGAAGCCAATATATGAAGCAAAATTACTTCTAAAAATTGCTAATAAGAAGACTTGACCTCTAACCGCATGCAATATTAAAGCTTCTCTTAATTAAGCCAATATATATATACCCTTGATATCAATAAGATGAAAAAATCTAAGGTTACAATTAAGCCAAAAACACTTAATTATAAAAATCAATATGTTATACAGAAAAGTAACTATGGCATAGATTTAAACTCACGAGTGAATTGAAAAGGTTTTCAAAGATTTCAAAGAGGGAGGGGAAAAGTAAGAGATTAAACAAAATGGTGAGGAGAAATAAGAATTAGATAAAGATTTACGTACAAAAAATTCCAATAGTAGTAGCAAAAATAGGTAGATTTGCATGCTCATGAATATAAAAGTAATTCAAAATTGAAGGCATGTTTGTTTTATTGATCATCATACTCATTGAAGGCCTATTACTAGCATGAGATATAATAATGAACTAATAAGTCTATATAATGTGAAGCAAAGAATAGAATACATTCAAAAAGAAGGGCAATAAGTTAGTAATATCAAAACAACAATACTCAAGCATTGATGCCATAAGCTAATGACACAAAATACTGATTGCCCTGCTTCACATAACTAAACAAACACCAAAAAATGGTTTTTTTGACAGAACTACGAATTTTATGTTCTTTCGGAAAATTCCTTCAAGCTCGAATGAATCAAAATTCATAAACTCTCAACTCGATCATTCCTTCTTTCCTTTTTGGCAAGTACCATGCCACAACCTTACCTGAACGCAATAGCCGCAATGAATAACTCAAGGTGTACATAAAATCTTCGATTTGCAACCCCTTTTTCCACGGTGAATCTACTACGCACTTTGTATCAATGCGGAATACAGTTGGACCAGCAACCTGCACCCAGGTGCGGATTCACAAAATTAGTACTAATTAGAAAGCTTTTTGATAATGTCTTGTACATATTCATCGGAATTCTTCATACTTTAACTGGTAATTTGTATCTCTCGAGACTTAATATAAATAATGTCTAATAAGTTGAGATAATGTCTAATAAGTTGAGATAAGAATGGGGTATTTGAACTAAGCCCTAATATGAACTTATTAGATCTTATATAAACTTACAGGCCTTAATATAATTTCACCTTCAAGGGTTTTCTGTTCATATTATCTTTGAATTCAGAGGTTAGAAGAAGAGCAGGACAAGAGATGTTTGATCCAGGGTTGGACTGCTTAGACTGTAGTAGAGGTGTTCATCCATATCGCTTTCTAAATTTCCCATGCTGGAATGTATAGCACACAAAACCAAATAAATCAGCAAAGACAGGATTCCTCTTCCTGGAACTTGAAGAAACTTTACTACTATCTCCTTCTGATGTAAGCTTTAATGTCTTATCTTCACCATGGAGCCAAGCGCCAGAGGTGCCACCTGTAATTTGGAACATTGATGAAGAAAATGAAAGATTAAGTAACAATTTCTCGAAAAAAATGACATAAAAACGTATGACCGAACTTTTGTGACCAAAATCAGAGCAGTATTTTGATAGCATATTAGCATAAAGCCATAAGGGTAAATCGAGGAATTTCAGCACTGGAGATTTATACAAAGTCAATCTTGTTTAGGTAAGTGGTAAAGTTCTTAGGTGAACTAAAAAAAAACTAGAGGGAAATTCCATGTGATGACCCTAAGTTTGTTTGCTTTTCCACAAATGTTTTTTAAATCTGTGTGGTGACCTTGAGCTTCCAAATTTTCCATGTGGTAGACAAAATGTAAAAACTTCATTTTTGTCTACCACGTGGAAAAGTTGGATGGTCAAGGTCAGCACGTGGATTAAAAAAAATGTTTGTCTACCACATGGAATAACAGAAAGTTCAGGGTTACCACATGAAATTTCCCAAAAGTATTAGCCAAAATCATTTATGTGATTTTTGCAAGTTAGCTAAAGAAGATGGAATACCTATAATGGCAGATATACATGCATGAGGTTCTTTCAGGCACGCATCATATGCAGGCCTCCAAAACGTCCCCTTTTCAGTTTTTATGTATAGATCCTCTTTTGTCTCCTATTGCCTCCATAAATCCTTTTTCTCATATGAAAAAGCAGCTTTAGCGCATAACCCAGGAAGCAAAGCAGCCGGTGCATCATTATCTATTGAATAAATAACAGCTTGAGGTTGCCCACTATTTTTGTGCACCCCGAAACGATATCGCAATTCTGATTCCGATATGAGAGATGAACAATCCAGAGAAATTGACTCGGGAACGTTCCAGTATCTTCCTTTACGATCGATAAATAGCTCAGGCCATACAGCATTTAATATAATGTCATGTAAAGGAAGCTGCACACAATATATGAAGTTGAAGTTAGCTATTAATCGTGATATTATTAGGACACAATAATCAAAGGAGATATAATAAATCATCAAAAAGCACTACAGTATTTCAAGCGCTAGTTCCTGATCATATAGAAAACTGATGAACGTCCCATAGAAAAGGGGGGAAAGGTAAAATGAAGATGTTATGATAACCGATAAAAGCATACTTTGGCAGTTTGGCTCGAAAAACGTAGAGTTAAAAGAGTTGCTGTTTTCTTACACGAAGAAATCAGATTTTCTTTAGAAAGCAAACTAGCTGATTTGTATGCTGGGCTAATGAATAAAGTATGTTTGAAATTATGATTTTTTTTTCCGAAACTAATTTGTTGATGAAAAGAAAAGTATCCAGCAAGAACCCTACGAGTGCACTATAACGGTTTTCCTGCATCTTTGGAAGAGGAAGTTAAGTAGTTAGCCATCTTATTAGATAGCCAATAAAAAGAGCTAAAGAATGCACCCAAGTAAAGAAAAAAAAAAAAAAAACCAAAAATGAAAACAAGCAACCGTTAGGAAGACTTGCACAATGTGTGTACCAAGAGTGAGCTTACACTTAAATGATGATCATTAGGATTTAGGCTTATCGGATTTCTCCTTATTATTTTAATATGTTCAAGGGCTCATTCAAATCAGTAACAAGTACGCAACAACAATGTCAAAGCCTAAATCCTATAAGATTGAGATCGGCTAATTCAAAACAGGAAAGAAAGTCATTTAAATTTGTCGCAGTTTATGGAGTCAAATCCAAGGTGATAGAGGTTTACACTGCATGACCATAAAAAGAGGATAAAGTTTCTGATGAAGTAATTGATAAAGGTATATACTAAACCTCAGAACTATGGTGCAAGGAATTCGAGCCACATCATGTAGAGATTCGTACAAATGAGCATGGACAGCATATAAGAAACATTGAAAAAACAGAAAATGCGACTTAAAAGCTAGTTATCCCATCAAAATAAAAACCGACATTCATTAAGGAAATCTTTTAATCAATGCAACAAGAGTCTTAATCCCAAAAGAATGGGGTCAGCTACATGAACCACTATATGAGTTTCAATGGTCGTCCATGGATTTCAGGTTTCGATGTAATTGGAAAAGGTCTATGCGCACTCCACAAAACTATAAAAAGAATGATGAATGGTATAATTCAGCAGTGATCTAGAAGACTTTCAATACAAGATCACAGAACTGGCGATACACGATGCCAAAGAATCGGAATTTTGTCAATCTCTTCATTTCCACATCATCGCTTTTAAGTCGGGATCCCCTGTAATTTCTAGTTAATTTTTGTATTTTGAGTGAATATTTCTTTGTAGCCTTCAAAATTAAAATCGATATTTTGGTTCTTTTTTATGAGAAAATATTATCTTTATAAATAAAATATTTATTTTACATAAGTCTATTTATCTTTCTCGAGCCTGGAATAGAAAGACCATAGAATACAAGATTAATAGACCTCAATATTTTCAGAGAAATGAACAATCCAGAGAAATTTCTAATGTTCATAGTCAGACCTTGATGTAAATCTCTCAGATTGCAACCGACATTATATATTTCAAGCACCTAAATGTGACAAAATATATGCTCCAATCTTTATCCGATGCAAACAAGTAAATTAATGACTTGCCTTGTGAAATAGTAGGACTTTATTGCGCCGTCCTTTCCTCTCACCATGGACTTCTGAGCTCAACAATAAGGAAGTCGAAGATGAGATAGGGATCTGGGTACACAAAGCTAGGGCATAGAGTGACTTGTCCATGACATGATCTGCTACATCCTTGAAGGATGGACGTTCAAATTCATCACCATTGATCAGTTTGCAAACGTCCTCTTTTAAGTTAGATATCAACTTCTTTGGACGGATTTGCCCAGCTAACCCAAGCCACCTGTAAACGGAAAATAGTATGTTGTTTGTCAGTACAGTTGGTTCAAATCACCAAAGTGGTTGCAAAGACCAAAGGTTCAAACATTCCACCATGACATACATCGAAGCCACAGAAGAAGAAAATAAAAAAGGTTAATTACAAAACAAAACCGTATAGCACTAAACATGCTGCCATGAAAAAGTTTTGCATAGAATTTCAACTATAATGAGATGCTCAAAACATTAAATTTGATTCACATTTCCTGGTGTATACATGGTTGGGCCCTACAAAATTGCAAACACGAGGCTTAGCTTGAAATGGAAAGGACAAAACCACACTATTGGTATTTCTCAATTCATCTAGACCATCATCGAGAAAACATCTCCACATTAAATATCTAGCATATAGATCACACTTGTATGTTTTGAGAACCACACATGCTTTCTTATGAATTTATGCCACACTTATAATGATCATTTGAAAGCAAGTTTGCAAATCATACACTTTTAAATGACAACTAATAGAGGTTTTCAAGCAACTAGAATTTTTCCCTATGAATGAAGCCTCTACATAAATAAATAAAAAAGAAACAAGCATCTTGCATCTTGAAAACCCGTGTTACTGATTCGCTACATTCATCTAAAATGGTCTAAAGTTTCTCAATGGTATTAGTGAATTAGGTAACACTCCTAAAAATAAAGGAGTGCAGCAGCATATGAGTGTATATTATTTGCCCTCTTTGGTTCATCAGAAAAGAAAAACATGTATCTACTCTTCAAAGTTCAAAACCAAGATGGAAATCACAAGGAAAACTACGCCTAACAGCCTAAAAAAATGTGGAAAAACAAATTTCACAAGTTCTCAACAACAACAATGTTCAATCCTAAAAGATTGAGGTCAGCTACATGAACAACGTTTAGAAGTTGCATATAGATATGATTTCAAAAGTAGAACTTATTTTAGGCTCATGAAGATCACCCTAACTTATCAAATGCAACAAAATCCATCAGCTTGGCAGCCAACACCAGCAATGAGACAACCAATTCACATCTAAAAGTTCCATCAAAGTCAACTAAACCCACTATACAATTAACACCCAACAACACAAAATCACAACTTTCTCACAAGAACACATAAAGTTCTACCCATGGAGCCACCAAAATCAAAATATCAAATTTAACACATTTACCTTACAATATAACATCCATATTGAAATAGCACCAATTAAATTCTACAGAAATGAGATACCAAGAGTAATACAAAAGGCACATACATTCCTATTTATATTGTCTAATGAACCTAATAATATTAAAACTTAAAATAAATAGGAATATCGATAAACACAATCTATTACTAGCTATATACATTATTAATTACATAATACAAGAAATGAAATTGAAAATCAAAATTAAAAAAAAAAAACAAAAACAAAAACAAAAAGAAGGGGATGAGACAAACCAATCACCAAATGAAGGGCGAAGAAGGAGGGATTGAAGAGTAAAAGAACCAACGTCTTTTTTAGAAAGGGATGGAGTAAGAGAAGGGATGATTCCGAGAGGGAAGCCATTGCCAAGAAGAGAAAGTTGTTGAACACGAAGTACTTTCCCAGTTATACAAGAGTCAAGAGGTAATGGGTCACCCGGAATGGCTTTGGCACACCCATCTAGGTTTTGGGTACTAGAAATATCCATGTCCCAAAAAGCTGCATCCATTGCTGTCCTCAATTTCGCCATTTTTGTGGGCAATTGAGGTCTATGTCTTTGAGGTTGTGCAGTAGGAAGAACAGAAGAAATATTGTGAATTTTCAGGTTTTTCCTTATCTATCTACGGTACGTAAACATTTGTCTCTTGCTCTTGAGTAGAGCTGTTCAAAACAAACCCGACCCGAAAATCCGACCCGGAATCGAAAATTATCCGACCCGAAAAAATGTAAGTTTTTTAGGTTTACCGAACCGCAATTACCCGAACCGATACTTCACTCGAACCGTTCGATAACCGAAAAGGGCAAAATCAACTCGAACTGCAACCGAATTTTATAACCGACATATAAACCTTAACCGATGTTACTCGAACTGAACAGTGATCGACCCGAGTCAAATCCGACCCGAATTATGCACGTAACAGAATGTAACCTGACTAAAACCGATTAAGATCGAACTGTTTTTAACCCGAACTGATACAAACCCGATCGATTATTAATCGAACTGTTTTTAACCCGAACTGATACAAATCCGAACCGATTGTAAATCGAACTGTTATAAATCCGAATTAAATTTTCACCTAATTTTAGCAAATTAAGTCCAATTTCAGTTTTCTAATAATACGGAAAAAGGAAGAACACAAGTTCTATACAGAAGAGATTGCATACAGAATATATATATATATATATATACACATATATATATATATACACATATATATATATATACACATATATATATATATATATATATATATATATATATATATATATACATATATATATATACACATATATATATATATATATATATATATATACATATATGTATACATATATACATATATGTATACATATATACATATATATATATATATAGATATATATATATATGTATACATATATATATATATGTATACATATATACATATATATATATATATATATATATATATATATATATATATATATATATATATATATATATATATATATATAACTAATTGAAATAAATTGATCTGCCTATAAGGGCTGGCAAAAGCTGAACCGACCTGCTAACCTGATCTGAAACCGACTCAAAATTAGCGGGTTTGGGTTTAGATTTTTGACCCAATTAATTAAATGGGTCAACCAGATCTGATCTGTTTATTAAATGGGTTAGGTTCAGGTTGAATATTTAAACCCGAAAAAAACCTGTTTAACCCATTTATTAAATTTAAGACGGATCAACATTTGCCAAATACTTCGTAAAACTAAGATAATACCAATTACCATGTATTGAGGGATTTGTCAGCTGAAGATGACTTTCAATAAGAAAGGAAATTGTCCCACATCGGCTAAGGGATTTGTCAGCTGAAGATGACTTTCAATAACAAAGGAAGTTGTCCCACATCGGCTATTAAAGATACTAATAAAAGAAAAATCCTTTAAATCACTTCCACAGATCTCATACCAACTTACGCAGCCACGCCGTGAGCACAAAGCGAACTATTCTTTCGCCTTTTACTAAAGAATACCGTGTGCTCGCTGCATTAAGTGGCATACGTTTATTTTTGGAGGAAGCCTTTAATTAAGGTTAAATTGGTCAAATGACCTGAAATATATGAATTTAATGACCTAAATAAAAAAGTAGGTTAAATGGGTCATTAGCAGGTTGATCCGATCTGCTACAGATCAGGTCGGGATTTCAATTTTTGACCCATTAATTAAATGGGTCAGGTTCAGGTTAAGGGTTTATTGACCCATTTATATATGATCCGAACCTGAAAATGACCCAACCCGACCTGTTTGACACCCCTATCTGCTATATCTGATAAAACAATCGGTAATTATTTTTTGTAAGTAAATGAGCATACATCAATTAAAAACCTGACTATTAACTTATTTCGATATTGACCTGATCAATAGTTATCCGTAACCGATAACTACTCGAAAAATAAAGCTCGAAATCGATCTGTACCCGAAAAAACCGAACCAATTAGTAATCGATGACAACCCGAGACCGATTGACACTTGACACGAACTTCAACCGACACCGAATTGATGCTAACCCGATAGCTTGAATAACCGATCTCTAACCGAACCGTGACTAACCGACTCGACCCGAGTGTGACCCGTTGTAACACACAGCTGAAAAATAACCGATCCGAAATGCAACCGAACCGAATAACACCCGTCCGAAACCGACCCGATCAACCGAATGAACACCTCTACTCTTGAGGCATTTCGAAATGCTCCCCAGACCCCACTAGTCGATTCTACGGACTGGAGGCTAAAAATCCGTGTCCAAAAAGAATAAAAAAATAAGCTTTATTTTGAAATTATGGTAGTTTTTTAAGGTTGGAATATTAGTGGGCTCAATTAAAGGCACATTTATGAAGCTAATTTTTAGCTAGACTAATTCTAACTTCCTATTTTTTTAATAAATAAAATTTTCTATTTTATTTCCTTAAAAATAGGAAAGTGAGTAAATCATGAAATCATGGGTAGTTAATTCTACCATTATACGTATATAGATTCAATATCTCTTATGTGAGATATTCTATTATTCATAAGTGCAATTTCTTAATTATTTTAAGTGATTGCAATATTATTCCTCTTAACCTTCCCAAGTTAAATTCTCTACAGATTATTAAGTGTGAAAGAAATTGATCACTTCTTTTCATTCTATTTCTAAGATTGCTTGATATAATCTCTAATACTTCACATAGACTAATTTTATAGTGCTTATAATTAATTGCAAATCGTTGTATCTCAAAAGTGTATTCCAGGTTTTAAGCCTAAATACCAAGAAGGCGCAATGACGCTTCTAGGAAAACTAGATAATGCCTCAGTTTGGTATCAGGTTTCCGTAGACAGTATTGTTTTAAAGTATCTTCGGTTTAAGGTTAATTATTTATTCTAAGTTAATTAAATTCGTTGTAATTTCAATTCCTAGAAATTTGTATTAGGTTGCTAAGACTCTACAAGAAAAATAGGACTCTACAAGAAATGATTAACTCTATGCTATGTTACTCTGGTTTGAGTGATGGATTTTGGGGGGAAGAGATGTTGACGGCTTATCACATCTTAAATAGGGTTCCTACAATAGTCACCAATAAATTTCCTTACGAGTTATGGTATAAGAAAAAGCCAAATCTAAGTTATCTTAGAATTTGGGGTAGTAGAGCAATTGTAAGATTGCCCGGCAACAAAAGGAAAAAGCTAGGTGAAAGGGGCCTAGAAAGCATAATCGTAGGTTATGCGGAATTTAGCAAAACCTATAGGTTCTATATTATAGAGCCAATGACTTTATACAGGTTCACGCTATTATAGAGTCAAGAGATGCTATATTTGATGAAGGTCGATTTTCATCGATTACCAGACCTAAAGATTTACATCAAAGTAACCCTGAAGAGATTGATCTAAACAATCAATCAAGTCCTCAAGATGATCATGTGATCATTGAGGATGAAAAGGAAATTGTTCCTACATTGCGTAGGAGTAAAAGGCAAAGAAAAGAAAAATCTTTTGGACCCGATTTTGAGGTTTATTTAATTGAAGGAACAAGTGATAATCTTTGCACTAGTATTCCATATATATTTGGAGTAGAAGGAGATCCATTAATATATAGTGAAGCTATGACTTCACGAGACTCGGATGTTTGGGAGGAAGCCATCAATGATGAGATGGATTCCATTATGGGAAACAACACTTGGGTGTTGGAAGACTTACCTCCAGGGTGCAAGTCTTAATCCCAAAAGATTGGTGTCGGCTACATGAACCACTATATGAGTTTCAATGGTCGTCCACATGGGTTTCAGGTTTCGATGTGATTGGAAAAGGTCAATGCGCACTCCACAAAACTATAAAAAGAATGATGAATGGTATAATTCAGCAGTGATCTAGAAGACTTTCAATACAAGATCACAGAACTGGAGATACACAATGCAAAAGAATCGGAATTTTGTCAATCTCTTCATTTCCACATCATCGCTTTTAAGTCAGCATCCCCTATAATTTCCAGTTAATTTTTGTATATTGAGTGAATATTTCTTTGTAGCCTTCAAAATTAAAATTGATATGTTGGTCCTTTTTTATGAGAAAATATTATCTTTATAAATGTAATATTTATTTTACATACGTCTCTTTACTTTTCTCGAGCCGGGAGACTCCTTTGGTGGCGCTCTCCTTTATGGGTATGAGTTGCCGCCATCCTTCCCTCCCCATGAGCAGGATACACTGGGTAGGATGATGATGATATTTATGGAAAAAATAAATGATAAAACAAATTTTTAAAAACACCCTAGACCCATTGGGTTGATCCGAACCTAGCCTAGCCCGTAACCTGTCGGTTTTCACGAGTCAACTTATAGAGCAAAAATGCTTATCTAAATAGAAAGATCTGACGGCATTAATGTTTTGGTTTGGGGGTGGTCTGGAATGGAAATGGATTTATTGGACGTGTTGTTTCTGTATAATGAAAATGGTTCGTTTGCACCATCTTAAATTGACCAGTGAAAACAAGAGCAATGCACAAAAGACGGAAAAATCAGTGAAATAGCCTGGAATAGAAAGACCATAGAATACAAGATATATAGACCTCAATATTTTCAGAGAAATGAACAATCCAGAGAAATTTCTAATGTTCATAGTCAGACCTTGATGTAAATCTCTCAGATTGCAACCGACATTATATATTTCAAGCACCTAAATGTGACAAAATATATGCTCCAATCTTTATCCAATGCAAACAAGTAAATTAATGACTTGCCTTGTGGAATAGTAGGACTTTATTGCGCCGTCCTTTCCTCTCACCATGGACTTCTGAGCTCAACAATAAGGAAGTCGAAGATGAGATAGGGATCTGGGTACACAAAGCTAGGGCATAGAGTGACTTGTCCATGACATGATCTGCTACATCCTTGAAGGATGGACGTTCAAATTCATCACCATTGATCAGTTTGTAAACGTCCTCTTTTAAGTTAGATATCAACTTCTTTGGACGGATTTGCCCAGCTAACCCAAGCCACCTGTAAACGGAAAATAGTACGTTGTTTGTCAGTACAATTGGTTCAAAGCACCAAAGTGGTTGCAAAGACCAAAGGTTCAAACATTCCACCACGACATACATCGAAGCCACAGAAGAAGAAAATAAAAAAGGTTAATTACAAAACAAAACCGTATAGCACTAAACATGCTGCCATGAAAAAGTTTTGCATAGAATTTCAACTATAATGAGATGCTCAAAACATTAAATTTGATTCACATTTCCTGGTGTATACATCGTTGGCCCTACACATTGCAAACACGAGGCTTAGCTTGAAATGGAAAGGACAAAACCACACTATTGGTATTTCTCAATTCATCTAGACCATCATCGAGAAAACATCTCCACATTAAATATCTAGCATATAGATCACACTTGTATGTTTTGAGAACCACACATGCTTTCTTATGAATTTATGCCACACTTATAATGATCATTTGAAAGCAAGTTTGCAAATCATACACTTTTAAATGACAACTAATAGAGGTTTTCAAGCAACTAGAATTTTTCCCTATGAATGAAGCCTCTACATAAATAAATAAAAAAGAAACAAGCATCTTGCATCTTGAAAACCCATGTTACTGATTCGCTACATTCATCTAAAATGGTCTAAAGTTTCTCAATGGTATTAGTAAATTAGGTAACACTCCTAAAAATAAAGGAGTGCAGCAGCATATGAGTGTATATTGTTTGCCCTCTTTGGTTCATCAGAAAAGAAATACATGTATCTACTTTTCAAAGTTCAAAACCAAGATGGAAATCACAAGGAAAACTACGCCTAACAGCCTAAAATAATGTGGAAAAACAAATTTCACAGGTTCTCAACAACAACAATGTTCAATCCTAAAAGATTGAGGTCAGCTACATGAACAACGTTTAGAAGTTGCATATAGATATGATTTCAAAAGTAGAACTTATTTTAGGCTCATGAAGATCACCCTAACTTATCAAATGCAACAAAATCCATCAGCTTGGCAGCCAACACCAGCAATGAGACAACCAATTCACATCTTAAAGTTCCATCAAAGTCAACTAAACCTACTATACAATTAACACCCAACAACACAAAATCACAACTTTCTCACAAGAACACATAAAGTTCTACCCATGGAGCCACCAAAATCAAAATATCAAATTTAACACATTTACCTTACAATATAACATCCATATTGAAATAGCACCAATTAAATTCTACAGAAATGAGATACCAAGAGTAATACAAAAGGCACATACATTCCTATTTATATTGTCTAATGAACCTAATAATATTAAAACTTAAAATAAATAGGAATATCGATAAACACAATCTATTACTAGCTATATACATTATTAATTACATAATACAAGAAATGAAATTGAAAATCAAAATAAAAAAAAAAAAAAAAAAACAAAAACTAAAAGAAGGGGATGAGACAAACCAATCACCAAATGAAGGGCGAAGAAGGAGGGATTGAAGAGTAAAAGAACCAACGTCTTTTTTAGAAAGGGATGGAGTAAGAGAAGGGATGATTCCGAGAGGGAAGCCATTGCCAAGAAGAGAAAGTTGTTGAACACGAAGTACTTTCCCAGTTATACAAGAGTCAAGAGGTAATGGGTCACCCGGAATGGCTTTGGCACACCCATCTAGGTTTTGGGTACTAGAAATATCCATGTCCCAAAAAGCTGCATCCATTGCTGTCCTCAATTTCGCCATTTTTGTGGGCAATTGAGGTCTATGTCTTTGAGGTTGTGCAGTAGGAAGAACAGAAGAAATATTGTGAATTTTCAGGTTTTTCCTTATCTATCTACGGTACGTAAACCTTTGTCTCTTGCTCTTGAGGCATTTCGAAATGCTCCCCAGACCCCACTAGTCGATCCTAACTGTTCAATAATTTAGAGTATAAAAGATATAAAAGTTAAAGTATAATTATAAGTTTTAATTGTACTAATTTTAATTCCATGAAAATTAATGGCAAGTACTATGAAAACATAGGGCCAAGGAGATTATAAAATATTAATTTTATAATTAATAGAGTTTTATTTTGAAACTACAGTAGTTTCTTAAGATTGGAATATATTAGTGCGCTCAATTAAAGGCACATTTATAGGTTGAAGCTAAGTTTTAGCTAGACTAATTCCAACTTTCTATTTTCTTGGGCCTTATAGTTTTACACCGCTGATTTGTTAGTATTTATTAATTAAAAGTTACGGCTAGTTTTAATTTAAAACCTAATAAATAAAATTTCCTAGAAAGTGAGTAAATCATGAAATCATGGGTAGTTAATTCTACCATTATAAATATATAGATTCAATATCTCTTATGTGAGATATGCTATTATTCAAGTGCAATTTCTTAATTATTTTAAGTGATTGCAATATTATTTTTCTCAACCTTTCCAAGTTAAATTCTCTACAAGTTATTAAGTGTGAAAGAAATTGATCACTTCTTTTCATTCTATTTCTAAGATTGCCTGATATAATCTCTAATACTTCACATAGATTAATTTTATAGTGCTTATAATTAATTGCAAACCGTTGTATCTCAAAAGTGTATTCCAGGTTTTAAGCCTAAATACCAAGAAGGCGGAATGATGCTTCTAGGAAAACTAGATAATGCCTCAGTTTGGTATCAGGTTTCCATAGACAGTATTGTTTTAAAGTATCTTCGGTTTAAGGTTAATTATTTATTTTAAGTTAATTAAATTCGTTGTAATTTCAATTCCTAGAAATTTGTATTAGGTTGCTAAGACTCTATAAGAAAAATAGGACTCTACAAGAAATGATTAACTCCATGCTATCTTACTCTGGTTTGAGTGATGGATTTTGGGGGGAAGAGATGTTGACGGCTTATCACATCTTAAATAGAGTTCCTACAAAAGTTACTAATAAATTTCCTTACGAGTTATGGTATTAGAAAAAGCCAAATCTAAGTTATCTTAGAGTTTGGGGTAGTAGAGCAATTGTAAGATTGCCCGGCAACAAAAGGAAAAAGCTAGGTGAAAGGGGCCTAGAAAGCATATTCGTAGGTTATGCGGAATTTAGCAAAACCTATAGGTTCTATATTATAGAGCCCAATGACTTTATACAGGTTCACGCTATTATAGAGTCAAGAGATGCTATATTTGATGAAGGTCGATTTTCATCAATTATCAGACCTAAAGATTTACATCAAAGTGACCCTAAAGAGATTGATCTAAACAATCAATCAAGTCCTCAAGATGATCATGTGATCATTGAGGATGAAGAGGAAATTGTTCCTACATTGCGTAGGAGTAAAAGGCAAAGAAAAGAAAATTCTTTTGGACTCGATTTTGAGGTTTATTTAATTGAAGGAACAAGTGATAATCTTTGCACTAGTATTCCAT
Organism: Amaranthus tricolor; assembly: GCF_026212465.1. Taxonomy (NCBI): domain Eukaryota; kingdom Viridiplantae; phylum Streptophyta; class Magnoliopsida; order Caryophyllales; family Amaranthaceae; genus Amaranthus; species Amaranthus tricolor. Next base: position 8,220,773 of record NC_080050.1, on the reverse strand, counting down.
ATATATTTGGAGTAGAAGGAGATCCGTTAACATATAGTGAAGCTATGACTTCACGAGACTCGGATTTTTGGGGGGAAGCCATCAATGATGAGATGGATTTCATTACGGGAAACAACACTTGGGTGTTGGAAGACTTACCTCCAGGGTGCAAGTCCATTGGTTGTAAGTGGATTTTTTGAAAGAAAATGAACATTGATGGTACAGTTGATAAGTTCAAAGCCCGGTTTGTGGCTCAAGGCTTTAGGCAAAAGCATGGTGTTGATCACTTTGACGCCTATGCTCCAGTTGCAAGGATAACCACTATAAGGTTAGTGGTGGCGATAGCTTCGTCATATAATCTAGTAATCCATCAAATGGATGTCAAAACAACATTCTTGTATGGTGATCTAGAGGAGGAAATATACATGAGACAACCTGAAGGGTTTATTATGAAAGGACAAGAACAAAAGGTGTGCAAGCTAGTAAAGTCTCTTATGGACTAAAGCAAGCACCAAAGTAGTGGCATCAAAAAATTCATGAAACTATCTTGCCGTATGGATTCAAATCGAATCAATCGGATAAGTATGTATATAGTAAATTTGATGAAAAAGGCAACAGTATTATCATTTTTCTATATGTCGATGACATGCTTATTTTCGGTACAAGTTTGTTGTAAGTAAAGAAGGTAAAGGATTATTTATTTCGGTCTTCAAAATGAAGGATATGGGGGAGGCGTATGTCAGTTTAGGCATAAAGATTATAAGATCTAACGATCGAATAATTTTAAGTCAATCTCACTATATTGAGAAAATACTTAAGCGTTTTAATATGCTTGAGTATTGCCCAGTGTCTACCCCAATGGATGGAAGTATGAAATTGTTACCTCATCAGGGTAGTCCAATTTCTCAACTTTCGTACTCAAAGATAATTGGATCTTTGATGTATGCTATGACTTCAACAAGGCCCGATATAGCTTATGCGGTTGGAAAGCTAAGTAGGTATAGTAGCAATCCGGGACCTTTGCATTGGATAGCTATTCGGAGAGTACTTAGGTACATAAAAGGAACAATGAGTCATGGGTTATGTTATAGTGGAGAACCTCCGGTACTTGAAGGGTATTCGGATGCAAGTTGGATCACTAACAAAGAAGATTCATCTTCTACTAGTGGTTGGATATTCATATATGGGGGAGGTGCCATTTCATGGTCTTCCAAGAAACAGACATGCATATCGGATTCTACTATGACGTCAGAATTTATTGCCTTAATATCGGCAAGTTAGGAAGCGCAATGGCTTCGGAATCTCTTATTTGAGATACCATTATAACCTAAGCCTATTTCACCGGTGGCTATCCATTGTGATAGTGATTCGGCTTGGTAAGGGCGTATAGCAAAGTTTATAATGGTATGTCAAGACATATTTCACTAAGGCATGACCTTATAAAAAGACTTGTCAGAAAAGGGGTCGTAACGTTTGACTGTGTCAGTATAAAGTTTAACTTGGCGGATAATTTTAACAAAAGCTTTGCCAAGGAATTCCATTGATTACGCTTCAATTGGAATTGTGTTATGTCCAATTAACACTAATGAAGGAACCTAATCTAACACTCAGTTAATGTCGGATCTTATGATTCATGTGGTTAAATCTCCTATTTGATGTTGTTAAGTAACTCAAAGTATAAGACCCAAAGGGAGTTATTTGGTACTTGTGATGTTAATAAGATAACGTCAATAAAAAGTTATCTAGTTCTATAGTTGAAGAGCTCTAGATGAATGTGTCGTATCATAAGGACACGAAAGTTACGTATGGGAGAACTTATCTATGTAAGTTCGAAGTTTGCCACTTCAGGAAGTTAGGATGGACATATAGACTTCTATGAGCTTATGAAAAGATACGGACACGGGCTTTAAAGTGTCAAGCTGAATGTACAAGAGAAATTATCTTGTATGTACTTCTCTTTAGGTGGATGGATATATATCTTTGATTCAATCCTTTTGGATATCATCGATTTTATTTTCACTTGTGGTTGAGAATGTACTAGGTGTCGATTTAATCCTTTTAGACAATGAGCATTGATATATGAGATGGAGCAATCTTGAATTGTTGCAATATTATTCCTCTCAACCTCCCCAAATTAATTTCTCTACAAGTTATTAAGTGTGAAAGAAATTGATCACTTCTTTTCATTCTATTTCTAAGATTGCTCAATATAATCTCTAATACTTCACAAAGATTAATTATATAGTGCTTATAATTAATTGCAAACCGTCGTATTTCAAAAGTGTATTCCAGGTTATAAGCCTAAACACCAAGTAGGCGGAATGACGCTTTTAGGAAAACTAGATAGTGCCTCGGTTTAGTATCAGGTTTCCGTAGACAGTATTGTCTTAAAGTATCTTCGGTTTAAGGTTAATTAATTATTTTAAGTTAATTAAATTCATTGTAATTTCAATTCCTAGAAATTTGTATTAGGTTGCAAAGACTTGTAATCTCATAGATGCTTGTAATCTCCTCATGTTTTTTTCATATAAAACATATAACAATCTAAAAGCATTAAGTTAGATTTAACACGGGCGAAGTCAGAAAATTAAAAGTTAAAAGATACATTGAAAAATTTGTTTTAAAATTGTGTCAAAATATAAAATTTTTACGAGTCATATACTTCTTCCGTTATCTAATACTTATTAGTTGCTTCATTTCTTTTTGTTTATTAAATACTGCATATATTGTATATTAAATATCTTTATTTTAACTAAATAAAAAATTATGAAAATTACATATTAAAAAATTAGTTTTTAAGAAGATTAAAACAAAATTTTATATGACTATATTATTTCTTATGCGTGAGTCGAAATTACCAAAACAAGATTAAAGATGAATAGTATTACTATTCAAATGTATCGAGTATAATAAAACGAATATTTTTTTATTTTAAATATTATCTACACAGTTTTTTTTTCAGTAAAAGAAAAGAAGAATCAAATGGCTCATCAGTAAGTTATTGTTTAGAATACGCAATAACGATGATTGAGTTTGAAAACTAATTATTATAGAAATTCTCATGTTGATTGTTCTAACTAAACAAGAAGATTACCACTTGAGTGGTATTAGGTGGTATTTAAAAATTATGAAGAAAAAAAAAACATATTTTATGATAATCACTAAAATAAACAAAATCAAAATATAAAAAAATATTTTAAAAATAATTTTTTATAATTTTTATATAAGTAAAATATTAAAAGTAGAAATAATCAAGTTTTTGGATTTCACGGTTATATTGATCAAGTTTTAAACCAATCATCTTGAAATTTACTCAAAATTTAGAAATTTTTTTTCACAAATATTAATTTTATTATTTTCTTAAAATAATTTATTCTCATTCATTACTACTTCAAAATAATGATATAACATGGTAATCTAATTCTATTTTTCATCCATCTTATTTGATTCTAACTTTTTATTTTCACAAAATTCATTTCATCCATTACTACATGAAAAGGATGATATTAGATGGTAATCTAAAATTATGAAGAAAAAACAAACTTCCTTTAAATTTTAAATAGTTGCTACAATTCCTATAGCAACTACTGCTCATTAATTGATTTTATTTGGCATACATTTTTCTATGTTACATATTTTTATAAAATTTACTTTAAAATTTTTCATCATATGAAATTAAAGATATATAAAAGATTAAAATTGTATATTAGATGGCAAAAAAAAGAAAACTATCAAAAACCAAAAGAAGTACTTAATGATAAAGCTTCTAACACCGTGAAAATGACATAGCTTATGACATCAAAACTATTAACACTAAAACTCATTCCTATTACTACATTTATACTATTAACCAAACACAGCGGTAAACCGGTAAGAGTAACTTGGGCTACGAGTAGCGATAAGAATGAGTTCCAAGAGTAAAGAACAGATAACATGGATATAAATCCATAGCCACATTTGGAAATGTTTCAAAAAGAGCAAATCAGATGGGTCGTCTAAATTAAGACCAACAAATCTTGTACATTATTGCCCAAACACTAGAACGATTTTACGAAAATCAGTCATCAAATGAAAGCAAAAGAGATGGTTTTGAAACAAATTTTAGTCCCATGTCGCAAAATTGATGAGTTCAGCTAGACAGTGGATGGTTGTGAATGTATTCAATGGCAAGCTTACACGAGTCAATTTTATCTGCCTCCAAATCGGGAATCTCCAGCTTGAATTCCTCTTCTAAGGCCATTACAAGCTCTACATTGTCCAAGCTATCTAACCCCAGGTCTTTCTGGAAGTGTACTTCTGATGTGACCTGCAAAACAGTTACAACCAAGAAAGCAATCAATTTTAACTTCATTTTGCCATTTAAAACCATTAATATGCTTTCTTACGAGATACTCCATATGTCTTGGGGCTCATTACGTCGTATTCCACAAAAGTAAAGTTAAAACTGCTATAGTGCTTCATAATCAAGAAGCATTGCAACTGCAAGCAAGCAACATTTTGCTGCCGCATTTCAAGTGAAAGCCCACCCGATTGGTACCCGTCCAATAAATTGGGCACTTAACATGTCAAGGTTGGAAACAGTCCGAAAAACCATTGTTGATTTATATCTCAATCCAAGTAAATCATACAATAAGTTCAGTTGCCAAAGAAAGTACCAATTTGCAGCAAAAATCTGATCATTGTAAATAAAGACAACAATCGGTAAAAATGTTCTCATATGGTATCAAATATCATATGTTAGGGCAAAGGGATCTAGTTATATTACAATGACATTTTATACCATCAAGAGTATGCAGATAGTCTCTATCTATCAAGTGATAGGTACCAACTACCAACCTTTGTAGTTGGCTACAGCACATCCTCTAATTTTTCATTGTTCTCATAACAAAGTATATAATAGTTCTTTCTCCAAAGTAAATGATCACCAAAATCCTTTGGTCCTCTTGAATGTCTACAGAAGCATAATTAAGGTGCATGTGCCATTCTGTTCAGAAAGTACATCAATAGTTCTGCCTAAAACTCAGTTTTATGCCAATCATAACAACAGCCACCTGCTCTTTACAACCACACAGCTTCAAGCCCTACTGAGGTCAATGTATCAGTTTTCAAAATGGGAGTTCCAATAATAACAAAATTTAAGATGAAAGGATTCGGGATTACGTTTGGAGGTGGGTGCTGGCCTACCTCAATCCAAAAGATATTCTAGACTCCAGAAACAATATCATTGTCTTGAGTTTTGATAACTAGCCAAATAAATAGTAAACAATAAATTTATCGCCTATTGCAAATATCCAAATAGTCAGCACTTACAGAGCATTAACGGCCCGTTTGGTTATCGGTACTAAAAGATGGTGATGGGAATGATTTTCAGTGTAAATTTTTGTGAACTGTACCATGTCATCCCATGGTAATGAAAAATTGATCATCAAAATGTTTTTTTATTCACAATTTTTCATTACCACCTAATACCACCTCTCTACCTGGTAATGCATCGGAATAAATTTTATAAAGAAAATAAAATGATTAAAGTAAAACAAGCAAGGCCATTAAACTTGTCATGAGATTTTCCCATCAAAATTACACTTTTTCATTACCATTCCCAATATTTAATATTAACTACCAAACAGGCTGTAAGAGCTTCTAAACTCCACTTCTTAAAGTCATGCAGCTTTTGTGCAGAATAAACCTATCAAAGGTTATTTGCAATCACAGCTCCTCGAAATATATCATCTACACAACTATTCCTTATATGTGTGGACTCAGGAAACCCGTCTCTTTGGTCCAAGATTTTTGACTGGACACCTCTCTAAACTCCTTTTGATTTTCCAAAATTTTCAATTCTTACTCCCTCTCAAAGTAACATTAAATATACATAGTACTAAAGGGATCCAAGCTTATGTAGAATGCACGTGCTTCCCTTCATTAAACAGTCCACAATCCATATGGCTAATGCCGGAGAAGAGACAAAGATGAAGGCATTGTGTAATTAACAAAGGACCAAAAAGCTCAACTTAAATCTACCACAAAATTTTTTCCAGATTTTTGATGATCTTATTTAACCTAATAATCAATTGCAGAAAAAGGACAAAAGGATTCATGGGGTGTTTGACACAAGGGAATATGAATTGTGAGATTTTTATATGGGACTTTTAAGATGAGACTTTGAAGATAAAAAACTCATATTTCTAGTTTTTCATATTAAGAACTTGGAAGAAAGTCATAAAAATGAAAGTCTCAACCAAAATACCACCCTCTCCCAAAACTTAAGGCGATTGGTGCTATTGGTTCCATTAGGGTATGTTTGGTTCACCTATGAGACTCAAACTCTTTGCTCACTCAAGTACCTTTGTCGAATGCTCGACACTCTGAGCATTGGTAATTTGGTATGACTCTTTAGCACTTCAAATTTAATCAAAATCATAAGATTTTTTCCATAAAATATCGAAAACTTACTCGAGTGGGACAAAAACCCTCAAGTCTAAGTAATATAGTGCTCAACTGTTTATTGAATTTTTCATTTTCCACTTTTTCTTTTACAGTTCTCACAAAGCCCTCTAATCTAGGTCCAAGGAGGCAATTGGGGATTAAGACTTGAAGATAACCCGAAATATCAAATATTTCATATGGTTTTAAAAATTCGAAATGGATATCAAGTTTCTAAACCGATTATTTGGATAAAAGTTTGTAGGATCCAAACATATGTTTTATTTTATGATTTGTATATTTTGATTTAAGTTTATTTAGTAACTTTTTAGAAACGAACACGATTGAATGTATACCTTAGCAAATTCTTCAGAATATATCAACACATCATCAAAACAAAAAAAGCCCCTAAACTCACTCACCCAAAAAATGCTTTCATTTGTAGCTTGTCAATCGTCATCTTCCTATCAACCTCAAATATTCATCTCTCAAACCCTATGTTACCCGAACACTTCAAAAATCTCGATGCACTCGTGTCGACCTTAGTTTTAAGAGGCGCGAGGTGCACTAAGGCGCAAAAGATCTTTTTTACCAAAGCACAAACAGGTCTTTTTCTGAGGCACAAAATTTCGCTAAATAGCTTCAAAATCAAATTTATAACATAACAATACTAAATTCATATTATAATAACTCGATAGCATAGTCTTGAGTTAACAAAAAAAATTAAAACAAAGAAAAAGGTAAGAAAAAGTACAGTGGTTCTTGATGCTTGAAATATTGTGTGACATACTTAAACACTTAAAAATCTAAATCAGAATGATCCAGCAACTCCATATTTTTTCTTTAGGGAAAGAAAGGGAGTATATTTTGCTTTCCAATTCAATACACTAAGAATTGAGGGTTATTTGAGTAATATTAGCCAAAGACATGTTACTTATCAAAAATCCAAATGGCATACATGAGGCATGCTAGGTGCAAAATGTGCACCTTTGAAGAGCCTCTTATACTCAAGAAGTCATTTAAGTGGTCGCCCCTCAGTGTCTCACGGCGCGCTAAAACACAGGTTTTTATCTGAAATATAAAACTTAAAAACTTCTCTATAATATTTTATTTCATTATTTCTCTAAAATAACTTAGACCTAATATTTTTAGTATATACTTTTTAAAATAACTTATTTTAGATTTACAAATATTAAATATAAAAAAAATCTTTTTATAAGATTAAAAATAAAAATATTTATTTTAAATTTTACAATAGAGAAAAACAATAAGAAAGATTAATTTTTTATTGTTCTCGAGGAAGGCAAAAGAAAATTTATGAAAAGACTAAAACTATTTTTTGGAACTAAAGAGTAAATTGTTGCTTTAAACGGTCAAATCCAACAATTAGAATCTAAATCTGGGTTTCCTAATAACTCTCTCTTACTCCTCTCCCTTGTACAAGCTTCCTCATCCTCAACCTTAGCCCAATTTTCAGAATCTGTTTGTTCAATTTCGACGATAGTAGTAAACCTGATCTCTAGATGAGATTGGCCTCCCTAAGAGGAAAATCTTGTTCTTATTTATAAGTTTGTAATGACGGAGTACAATTCTTGATCGGTTTCCTAATAGATGTACAAGGGACAACAGTTCTCCCAATGCTTTCTCCCATATTGTGTAGACTATTTTTTATTCTCCTTTGTCCCGCTCATTTATTTAACACAAAGATATGAGAATATTATGAGTTAAATGGAGCTTAACATAAAAGGATTGAGTACAAGACTACACAGGAGTGCTGGAGCCTCTCTAGTCAATGGTGTATGAAGAACCAACTATCTAGTCCAAGGGGGATGAAAGACATAATAGAGACAAAGCTATAGATATCAGCAGATTTCCTATAAACAATCTAGGAAAATCTTCAGGGAACTATCAGCATATCATTTCTAAGAGTATAGAGGTTCTTAAGAAAAGATAGTACACAAAAAGGGGAAAAGCTTCCTAAACAATTATATGATACAAGAGATTTCTACACGATAATCACCAGACTCAACTTGTTCCGTTAGACAATCTTGTAGGGTATAATGCACTTCAATCTTGATTGTCAAGGAACCAATTCAACCAAAAGCTTAAGCTAATGGCTGAAGCCTCAGGATATGTTATATACTCTAACACGCCCCCTCACACTAGACCCCATTAGGCTAGAAGTGTGGATGCGCATAGGCGCTGAATATTTCACTTTAAATGAGGGGTGGTTGAGATTCGAACTCGTGACCTCTCACGTTGGCTCTAAAACCATGTCAAGGAACCAACTCAATCAAAAGGTTAAGCTAATGGTTGAGGCCCCAAGATATGTTATATATTCTAACACGCCCCCTCACACGAGAGCCCTTTGGGCTAGAAGTGTGGATGCAACACATGTTCTCCTCATACATGGTGCTCAACATTCCACTTTGAATGAGAGGTGGTTGAGATTTGAACCCGTGACCTTTTGTCACATTGGCTTCTGATACCATGTCAAGGAACCAACTCAACCAAAAGCTTAAGCTGATGGTTGAAGCCCCAGGATATGTTATATACTCTAACACGCCCCCTCACACGAGACCCCATTGGGCTAGAAGTGTGGATGCGCATAGGCGCTGAATATTCCACTTTAAATGACGGGTGGTTGAGATTCTAACCCGTGACATCTCACTTTGGCTTCTGATACCATGTCAAGGAACCAACTCAACCAAAAGCTTAAGCTAATGGTTGAGGCCCTAAGATATGTTATATATTCTAACATTGATAGTGACAAACAATCAAAATTTTGCAATAGCAAACAACATAAGGTTATGACTCATGACTAGAAGAGTCAACATATGTCAGAAACATAAAACTCGGATCCAGAATAATGAACAAAATTGAAATCAGCCAAATCCTATTAGAAACTATATTGATTCACTAAACCCGATCACATTATGAGAATTTGGCACATTATGAGAAACAAAAATCATCCGATATTGATTTTAAACTAAATAAACCAGATTCCAGTCAACTTTTAAAACCAAACTAGACAAGATGGAAATCCAGATCATCATTTACCAACACTACAGTTGTATTCAAGTCTATTATGACAATATAACCTAACTATCTCATTGAAAAATTGATTCACTGTATAGAGAACACATAAGACCAGCTTATCCCATAAAAATGCAAAACAATGTAGCATCTCTGGATATTAAAATCCAAGTTTGGGAACTAGTTAAAAAATTTAACCAAGAACTCAAAAATCTTTGCCCCACTGTAAGTTAAGGGAACCCTCAAGAATGTGTACAGCTCCTAGCATTGCATTAAGAAGCTATACAAAGTTAAAATTTGCAGAAGCAACCAATTTAAAAGCAAAAATTTCTTCGAAATTGCAAACTTCCATTGCATAAGGATAACAAAGTAGAAAAATCTCACTTTGCATTATCAACAGTATTCTTTTAATCCTGTTTTCCCCTAAACAACTTCGCACCCTAAAATGAAAAAACCTGTTCACTCACAAACCCTGTGAAGCTTTCATCCAAAGCATTCATCAAATCGGATAACTATACACAAACCCAAATCAAAAACTGATTCAAGCACTGACACAAACAACAAAATCACACTTCTGAATCAATCCCAATAAAACTAATGAAACACAAGCACATTGAAAAATGGGTATTACTTAAAAATCAATGTCAAAACCCTAAATCAATGCATAGCAAAATCTAATGAGAGACCAAGAGAGAGACAGTAGACCTTGGAAGGATCGACTTTGGGGGAAGTCTTTGATAACGGCGAGAACTCTATCTGAATGCTTGATAGCTAATAGCTAATTATAATAATTAATTTTACGAATTAATTTTATCAACCGGGTTGACAAAATGATTTTGAACACTTCAGCACACCGTAATAATTAACTTGTTTAAAACTAATTTATTCAATGTTATAAGTTATTTCAATCAAATAATTTACCAAATACTAATATTAAATTCAAATTAAAATAAATTAAAATTATCTAATAAACCGTTTAAAAAACCTAAATAATTATTTTTGATAAACAACTTTTTAATCAACATTTCAATGTGGCATATGTCCTTTTAATACTCATTTTTAAGACTAGCATTGAAAAAGACGCATAATCAATTAACTCAAATCTATCAACATTCTAGAAACATTTGACAAATACGTTTAACATTCACCACTAATTACATATACTTCCTTATATTAATGTCTATATCATGACTCATGACAAAAAGAGGATGAAAAAGAGGCTTTATTTGTAATACAAGTCAAAAAATCCCAATATGGTAAACTAGAAGTCTAGAAAAAAGTGATCATATCTTTAAAAATTTTACCTAATCTAAATCTTAAAGAAGCAATGGTATTAATTTGGGTTGACTAAGTAGTATTATTGCTCTAGTGAGTTTGCTATATATCATAATTATTTAATATAATGTATTGAGAATATCCTCCGTTCCATAATACCGCGTTACACTTTTTATTTTTGGCAATTTCATATTACTTGCTACATTTCCGTTTTTAGTAATAAAACAATCATTTAAAGTTCTACCTACCCTATTTTTATCCTACTCTATACTCTATACTCTATAATAAAATACTATACTATACTCTATAAAGTAATCTAACAACCTATTTTTTCTTTTTCTTTTTCAATTAACAATAATAAAATAATATACTCTATAAAGTAAACAATCAGCTACAGTGTAGGTCAATCACTTTTCTTAATACCCGTGCCCGTGCAAATGTAGCGACTAAAACGAAACAAAGTAAGTATATATATAATTGTAAAAAATAAAGTAGTCTAATTATTAGATTTAAAGGTGTAAATAAACAAGACGGATGATTCAAATGACAAGTGTTCCAAATTAATTATGACAAAGACATTACTCTCTAGTTGTGTTACTCTTAATATGTTCTAAGTAGATATAAACATCTTGATAGTCTCTAATCAACACTCCCTCTTATTCCTACTTATGCTATTTATCTTTTTTATATTTTTCGTTGCAATATTTTATCCTTTAATATTTTTAATTGTATATAAATTAAAATTATGAAAAATTAATATTAATAATTTTTGTATTTAGACGAATGAAATAAGATCCTGTTTGATTATATGTTAACTTATAGATTACGAATAAAATACAAATTAAAAATGATTGGTAAATAGTAATAAAAAGTAAATAAAATAAGTAAGGGAGAATAAGAGGTGGTATGTTCTTAGTAGATATAAACATCTTGAATGTCTGCAACCACATACTAATAAGTTGCAAGTTGCAAGTTGCATTCATTATATAATATTCCCTCTCTTTGGGTTTTTTACCCTTTTAATGGAGTAATTTTTTATGAGAAGTTTTTAGATAAATGAGACAAATTTTAAGAAACGGACATTAAAAGTTTAATTGCCATAAAAAAAATTAATTTTCATACTTTGATCTACTTGCACCCATTGAGTGATACTACTTATTTCATGATTCTAAAATACTTGCCACATAAGTATTTTTAGCAATATTTATTATTTAATTTTATTTTATGTATTGCTGCAAATGTGTACGAAAAAATATAGTCAATTAATATTATGTTTGGATCGTCTAATCGTGTATTGTCATAACATCAAAAATTTATAAGTTTAGTTATGCATAACACAAGATATAAATAATCAAATCAACAAGTAAAATATAACAAGTATAATAGAATGAAAAAATATAAATTACGAAATAACTTCAAAATCGACCATGTTTAATTTGCTTGATTCCTCATTGCATTGTAATTTATACACATGAGCTTAAGCTGATTCCAAAATCAAGAGGATACCCCAATTTATTAGAAAAATTTTCAACAAATAAAATAAAAGAAAAAACAATATTTCTATTTTTAATCCTATTTTGTTGATTAAGAGAAGAAATAACGTGATCTCTACAAATAGGGCACGTAGAATGTGACTCAAACCATGCATCTATACATTCAACATGATACCAATGCTTGCATTTAGGTAGTATCCTGATCTTTTCTCCTTTTGTCAACCCATCAAGGCAAACCATGCAAGACGGCGGAGCTTCCCTATTGCACCGGGCGGTCGCTTGAAAGGTGGTGGCGGGCAGGCGGTCGTCTCGCCGAAATATTCTCTTTAGGAGCAAGAAAGTTATGAAGATGAAGACAAGGGTAATGACTAGTTTTCTTAAACACTCAAGAATGAAATGGAATTCCATATGCAAAGAAAGTTTTTGGCCTCTTGATTAAATTAAGCTTATGATTTATTTGGTGGGTGTATGTATATATAATATGGTAGTTATGGATGGAGAAAGATTGATTTATCATTATTTGGAAAACCCTATTTGACAAGTCAAATATAAAAGTTAATTTTGGACAAGAAAATGCACTTTGCTAGGCTCAAACTCATAATATTAGTCTTACAAAAAGTCCAAATAAAGCTTTAGTCATTAACTATTTTTTAATTTGTGAGTTTAAATTTTATCTGGTTTATTAAAAAATTAAATGGTTGATTATATGTTGATTAGTTCTGTTAACTTGTTTGACCTGTAATATCTTGAATTGAGATCAAATGGAAAGAGATTAAAAGGTTTTATGGTACAATATATTTATATCAATGCAACAATATGTTATTTTTTTTTAAAAAAAAGCTTATGTGTTAAAAAAATTGCAATTAGGTGTGCATAGTAAATATGAAATAGTCTTGGTGCTCTTTAAAAAGTTCTCACGATATGCATGAGTGAGGATAAAGTTTATTAAAAGATTTGTGTTGGTTAACCCATGAGTAGTATTGTCGATCCAAACGAGGTTGGTATTACTTGACCACAAAGTAACATTTATTATTATTATTATTATTTTCTGTTAACCATTAACTTTTCTGCTAATTATTTGCTAAATAATTATTTATTATTTGATTAATTAAAAGTTAAAAATCAACCAATGAGCCCACTAATCAAGAGATTGGTTCATATCACCTATTGTAATAATGAGTTTAATTGCATAGTTACCTTTCTTATTGTTCATTTTCTTATAATATAAAATCTATATATTTTGTAAAGTCGTGAGAGAATTGTATATGTCAACTAGGGCCATTATTGTTGTATAAAAAATCTTACCAAAATTTTACTTTGTCTTGTACTCTTAGTAATACAATTTTAATGTAGGTTGTTAGATGAGATAGTGCTTAGTATCTACTAACTACTACTTTCTCAGTTACTCTGAGATAACACCATTTGATCAAAAATATGAGAGTTTTTTGAGTTAAATATACTAATTTAAAAGGATAGAGAAATTATTTAATTAGAAGTAATAGGCTGTGGGTAAATAATAACTTGTATTAATAAAAGAACGCCACCTAAGAATCAAATGAACACGTATGGCAATTTAACAAAAGCTAAAGACAAGCAGTTTACTAAGACAAGAAGGTTAGAAATTAGAATCACCAACATATTATAATTTTAATATTACTCCATGTTTATAATCATCAACATATTAAATATTATAAAATATAGTTTAGTGGTTAAATTAATAAAAATGAAATTTGAGGTGTGTGGTTTAGATTTTCTTTAATGTAAAAACTTAATAAATTAAAAATTTTCACATATTTTATATACTTATTCCGCTATTGTTTCGATAATTTGACTTTAAGTATATTTGCTAATATATTGATTATTACACTATAATTATTTTGCTATTATATACATGAATTATATTGTAAATCATAAATATTATTAAAAGAGTTGTAAAATGTCAAATGTCACACTTAGAAAATTTATTGGTTGAAATTTGTTTACATGGCAACATATCACACATATACAATTTTCTTTTCTAATATAAAGATCATATAAATCAAAATAAATCTGAAAACGAAAGCCTCAAAGAGGTTCAACAATGAAAAACAAATGAAAAATATAATGCAAAAGATGAACACAAGTGTTTATGAGGTATCTTGAATACCTCCCCCTCAAATATAGTTTATTATAATGAATTCAACAATTACAAATATAATAAACCTCCCTTATTTTGAGAACTATCTCTCAAGACCACAAATACTAAAGCAAAGTAAGAACACTCTCAAGTTTCTAACAATGCAATAGCCCTCTCAACGATATGTGTGTTTTGTGGTGAATGTTACTATGAGTGATGAATCCTATTTATAGGCAAGATATTCATCACTCTTAGTATTCCCTCATAAATCACCATAAACTCACATGTAACATCCCAATTAACATCCTAATTAACCAAGACAATAAACATTACAATAAACAATAGAGTAATGCACCACATTATTGCATAGTCACTACAAATTCTGACCAAAAACAGAATCCAATGTAGTCTGCTGGACTTCTGCTCGACCAAGCCACTACCTCGCTCGGTCGAGCGAGCTTCCAGTGAAGCTACTGACTTGTTCTGGACACCTTGCTCGACCGAGCCAACACCGCTCGACCGGTCGAGCAAGACTTTACTCGATCGAGCGGTTGGTCGAGCCACTCACAGTCTGCTTCTTTATTTGTTGCTTTGATCAAGCAACTCCTATCAATCGTTCCAAACCTTAAATCACCCATATTCGACACATCTTTATCGACCCTCTCTAAAGTACAAGACAAAGCATGTTCGATTATATGTTTAAAGTTAACGTCATCATTAAAATTATTGGTACTTGCTTTAACAAAATCTAATGAACCTCACACGCTTGAGAACTAACTCTCAAGATTAAGATCACATCTCTAATAATGGAGATCACCCTTAAAACACTAATACAAAGAAGAAGAAACTCTTTTAGAATTAACTTAATTAGTTGCCTCTACGTATTAGCCTCCCTCATCATCATTCTAATGTTGTTTTAAGCCTCTTTATATAGCTTACAACCTATTAGAATAACCCTAATACAACTAGTCAACTAGGCTTCTTGCTCCGCAAGGAAGGCCCAAAACAGAAAACACGCTGATGCCCTCTAACAAGGCTGCTCGAATAAGCAAAGAGGCCACTCAAACGAGCGCCTGTTCCAGCCTTTTACTATCTTCCTTTGTGCGTTGTGCCTCGTTCAAGACACCCTTCTTCACTTACCTTGGCATGAACAAAGATCTTCTTTGATCACTTTCTTGCCTTGTTCAAGGCATCCCTTCCCTTGTCCAAACCACTCCAAAACATCTCCTTATGGAGTGATCTAAATCTCAACACCTCATACCCCATCGCACTCCCAACATCATTCTCTAGCTAGTGTGTAAGCCGTGTAGTATGCAATGAGATTATCAAAGTCATCTCCAACACTAGGAGAATTGACACTTACTTCAACACTTAAAAATTAGAAACTTGATTAACTTAACTAATGTTTCGATTGTGAAAAAAAAAAAGCAATGAGGGAGATAATGAGAACAGAGATTAATTGGTTTGACGTCATTATTAAAGCTTCAAAGAAGGCATTTTTGAAGCTTCAAGGTTAAAGTCGGGTTAAACAGGAGAGAATGAGAAGATGAGTTAAATCAAGCTAGGTTGGGTTAAGGGTCAAAGGTCAATTAGTTTCGTCAAATGTTATTTTAGAGGTAGTAGGTCATTATACTTTTTCGGTGACCGAATTTGTTTTGAGTTGGCTACAATACATACAGTTTTTTATTTATAATGACTATAAATCACCTAAATTTTAAAGCTCTTTTTATTAAATAATTTAAACTAAAAAAATTTCCAAGTATATAGTGAGCAGTATGTGTGTGTTTGTGTGTTCATGCATGCTTGTATAATATCAGCAACTAGATATCAAAGTCATCACGAGCGCTTGTTCTAGGTCACTAATCAAAGCTTGCTCGAAATTCAGTGGCTCACACTCGAAAACTTCTTTTTTGTTAATTTTTAACAAAACATGAAAACTTCAATGAAAAATAAATAACAAGAAATTTCCTAAGCTATACTAGGTTTTGGCTTTTTTTTTTTTTTTTTTTTTTACAAAAGCTACTTTATATGACCCAAACGTTTGCAAAATAATACTATTTGACAGAAACTATTAGTTGACCATTTAGTAGAGGTTTGAACAAGCATGTGTTAACACATGATGCCACTTATAGAAACTTATGACAAGGAAAATTTATTACCTTCATGAGAGAGAAATAGAGTGGAGGGAAATAAGCCTAGGAGACGGTAAATTTCGTTATATAAAGTTCACACACTTAATAAGGCAAAGAGATACCATATTGAAACCAGTGGGAAGAAGCACTCTAATGACTAACAAAGTGTGTACACCATCTTTAATTAATCGATATGAGATGCCATATAATAAAGATCGGTCGAGAAAGTTTTGACTCAAGTCATTTTCAATTACCTTTTAATCCAACTTTTTTCTAAATTCTTAGTATTGATGTAACGTATATTATTTGTTTTCCATATATATAATGAACTTAACAAAATTAATACAGTGCTTTTTAAATTTAAACAAACAAATATTAATCCAAAAAAGACAAGAAATATTGTGGATTATAAAATTGAAAATTTTGACGAAATTGGGAAAAAAACTAAAAATGATTGGATACTTTTCCCATTAATTTTGAGTTGGATCATTTTTTGATTATACAAATCAAAATTTAGGTAGACTCAAGATGACGTGGGTGGAGGAAATAAAAACTAACTATTGATAGAAGATAGTTGCAACTCTCTGAGAACCTGACCATAGATAGAAATAATTGAAGACATTGTATCCGTGTTTTTTAGCTATTGATAGTTCTCGTCCCCTTTACCCTTTTTCTACCTTAGTTATCTATTGCTCAGTTACATTTTTAATGTGGTTTGTTTTTTGTACCGTGTACGTATTTTTCTATGCGAGAATTATACCACTCACTTTTTTCTTTGTAGGGTCCATCTTTTTGAGAGATTATTTGAGTGTGTGCAATCCTCTCTGCCCTTTCCATGGAGAAGATATGGGTATAGTATGTCCACTACATTTCCCCCTCTGTTCATGTTGTGAATTAGACACAATTAATTAAGGACTAAGTTAGAATTAGTCAATGATTTGTCTTAAAAGAAGACTATGTTGGTTTGGGGGATTTGTCCATGCTATCTAGCCAAAACTGACTAAGTTAGAATTAGTCAATGATTTGTCTTACAGAAATAAAGTAAATGTGTTCATCAGTGGAAATTTGATTGAAGAGTATTAATGTAGTTTGTTCTCGATAAATATTGCTTGTGGATCAATAAATTTTTGAGAGCAAATGCTTGAACTCTTGAGCAACATATACCTCGAATATAGTGTAGTAAATGGGTATTTATGTAATAACCCGACTTACCGTTGACTGAGTAAACAGGGTCATCACATGGTTCATTTCCCCAAGAAACTTAAATCACACTTCCAAAACTTGAGCAAAGGGGCTCACCAGCTCTTTAACGTAACTAACTCAGCTAATTCTCAAATTAATCACCTAACCAAAACACAAGGTAAATATACAGATCACTTTAAATTCAATATAACCAACACAACCAAGTCTAATATACATTTATCCAAAAACCTAATACAAAACAATAAAATCCCCACATGCTTAGCTCAATATGACATCCTTGGCACTCTAATCAACACCGCTGACCCATCGTTCCCAACCGATTCCGATCTGTAATCAAACTAAAATTTGGAAACAATAGAGGATCAAATTAAACTGAATGAGAAGTAACAATCCAAAACAACAAAACACAGTAACTTCTAAACAAAGATTTAAAAGCAACATCAGTTTCTTAGAACTATGTGCGCACAGGGAGTCTAGTTGAGAGGAACATCCATAGCTCTAAGGCTATGTCACTCTCGGGTGAAGCTAGTCAATATTTGAATGACAATTCACCTCAAAATAGGGAGTATAGAGATTTTTCCTTTACTCAGTCAATGACCAGCTCGTGAGCCCGATCCATTGATCATATCAATATCAGCATAATCATTCATAACAAATTTGTCTCAACATTATAAAATTCACATCTTTTATAAAACAATTTTCAAAATTGTAGTCTGGCCAGACCCTTTAAGGGGCTGCTACTACTCACTTCAAAAGATGCTTCAAGGGGTCGAGATCAGATCGCAGCTACCAACTAGAAGGGTTCTTCGATGATGTCGCCTCCTGAAGCATAACAAACACAACATTACGAAAGAGCGTTCGATGCTAAACTACTAACCTATAACTTATTAAATCTCCTCCTATTAATGAATGATGCACATTCTAACTCAAACCTCTAATATGTCATCAAAATATTATAATTGTGATCTAAGCTAGTTTATACTCTTTTAAAGACTACTCATCCCTATAATTCTCTTTGTATTGCCAATTAAACACAATATATATATATATATATATATATATATATATATATATATATATATATATATATATATATATATATATATATATATATATATATATATATATATATATATATTTAAACCCAAAATCAAGAATATCCGAAACAATCTACTAATCTCATCAAGAATATCAAACCATCTAATCAACATAAACAACAAGTATCCTATCCCACAATCAATGGTTTTCCAAGGTACCTCCTAATTCATACACGACCTTTAAATCATCCATAATCCTACAAATAATAAACACTTTTCTCCAATTTCTTAATTTCTAAGTTCATACTTTTCATACTAATCATCAAGAACCACCAACTCAATTCAACATCCATTATTTCTCTATATACGGTCATCTAACATAAAAGAAACCTTTCAAACCACAAGCATCCAATATTCCAATAAAACTACTTGCTAAAAAAAAAGAAAACTTAATTTGGCCAAAGATAACTAAAACCAACATAATACAAATCATGGCTTAATACTTGCACTTTGATTGAAATTCTTGGAAGAATAAGCAAATGAATAACATACTAAAGAAAGTAAGGAATATATGTATAAAGAAATCTAGGTAATTATGTAGGTTTGAATAGTTAAGTTATTAACTCAATTAATCATCAAAGAAGTGTCGAGGTAAAGACTATGTTGAGCTCTTTCTTGACAACAACACCCAAATTAGAGAAGGCAGGGAAAGAAGAACCACCACCAATTTGTTTCTCAAAAATCAGATCATTTAGACAGCCATGGCTTGATTCTTGAAAAGAAGAAAAATCAGAATGAATAAGGAGGAGAACGGATCAAAACAATAACACATAGGAATTAAGAGGATTCGAACCTTGATTTCACGCCATCAATCGAAAGGGAATCCATTGATTCATTCTATGAAACGAAGGCAAGCAAGGAAGATTTGCGGTGTCTCTTGCGAAAACCAAATGTAAAAGAGTTTAAGCCTTGATTTGCCCTAATGTGCGGAAAAGAAAGGATTTATGCCCTAAATTCCGAAATTTCTGGGAGAAGAAGTGAGAGTTTGTTTGTCGTAGCCTATAGGAATCAAAGAGGGGGAAGAATAGTTAGATTACCTTTGAAAACTCAAGGGAAGGAGAAGAGAATCAAGGAAAAATTAGAGAAGTGTCGCCATTGTTGAGGTTCGAAAGAAAGCTTCAAGAATACGGACTGTGGAAAGCTTAAAGAATGAGGACTGTGATTAGGTTGATGCTTGGGTTCAATGTCGTGAGAGAGGGGGGAAAATTTTGGGTATTTAAATCAAAATAAAAGAAAAGGAAGAGAGGAAGAAATTAAATTGAGAATGTTTCATGTCATGTGTATTTAAGGTTATTCTCGCACTAATAATTCTCTTAAACTCACTCGTCTTAAATTATTAATTTTTCAAATGTTACAATTTATATCTCATAATCTATGAAATGTCCTTTGAATTATGTCGTTATCAATTTCTAGGCACTTTTCTTGTAAAAGTCAGCTACAAACCATGACGTGTGATATAGAATGGTATGCCTCAAAACAAAACCAAGCTATACGCACACGTAGTTTGCTGTTTTCGTTTTAATGAATTTGTTTTTGTGAATTTTGTGGTTTTATAACAAGGGAAAAATGAAATGTATGTGTTGATTTCTCAAACTGAAAATGGCTTGCCAAAGGTTGCTTCGATACAGTTACACTACGAAACAAATCTAAGGGCTCCTAAGAACACATTCAAACTTTAGCCAAAAGAATGAAAAGCATAGGAACTTCAAATTACTTAAACTAATCCAAGTTAAAGTAAATTGCAAATAAGAACAAGGAAAATTGCTCAAAGGGTTGTGTTTGTATTCAGCAAGTTGAATAATATAAGAAACAAGCTAAGCCCATTTATACTACAAGGAGATAAGCTAGCAAGGATTACAAAATAGCAAAAAAAAAAATTCAGAAATGACACCCACTTGCAACGGCTACAAATCAGCCATACACCCACTTGCAACGGCTACAAATCAGCCATTATTTGCAATATGTTTGACTAATCTTCAAATGATATTTTGGGGCTGACAAGTAGATAAGATCTTCATGATATATCACTCAAAATCTTCAAGAAATAGTGCTCAAAATTTCGGCTGCAAGTGGTGTCTCAAACGACTTGATTTTGCTAACTATTCTTTAATCTTCCACTTGCTGAAAAAATATTCATGAAATTTTAATATATTCTTCATATTTATATTCTTCATATTTCCTTGGTTTATTTGCTTGATATTTTCAGCTGATTGCTTGCGTTTCAATCGCATAATATTCGACCCATGAGCAAAATTAAATACTAAACTCAAATAAAAGAAAAGTACAACTCGACTAACTAAGCATGAGAAATGATTAAGCTTGATCCTAAACCTGGCTTAATCATCTCTAAGACTTTTTATTGTAAAAGAAAACAAAAAGACTCAAATATTCGAAACAAAATAAAAGACTTAAATTATACGACCCCAAAGAGAAGACTTAGTTTATGACTACGAAATTAAAGGACTTCAGTTTTGGACCTTGAATTTGAGCGTCTTCCATTTGATGTATCATTATATTGATCTTGGCCAGCTCATGAGAATTAGATGTAGGTGAACCTACATCAATTATATTGATCTTGGTTAGCTCAGGAGAACTAGATGTAGGTGATCCTACATCATCCTCCCCTTCTTTGGAAAAGCTTGACTTCAAGCTTGGTAACATGTCCTCCTCATGAAATGGAATCAAATCTGCAACATTGAAAGTGGAAGACACACCATAGCTACTAGGTAGCTCTAGTTTGTAAGCATTATCATTTACTTTTTCCAAAATTTCGAACGGTCCATCAATTCTAGCACTTAACTTTGATTTCCTTTGTGTGGGAAACCTATCCTTTCTCAAGTAAATCCATACTAAGTCGCCTTCTTTAAATATCACTTCTTTTCTCTTTTGATCCACTCTTTCCTTAACCTTCTCATTCATTTTCTCAATCATTTCCACAACTTGCTTATGCACCTTTTGAATCTCATTGGCTCTAGACTCGGCATCATGACTAAACTTCAAAGATGTAGGAAAAGGCGTAAGATCTATAGGGGTTAAAGGATTAAGGCCATAAACTACAAAGAAAGGAGAAAACCCGGTTGTCTTGCTAGGAACTCGATTATAAGCAAATTCAGCATGTGATAGCAATTGTTCCCATTGTTTAGGGTTCTTAGTAATGAGGGCACGCAACAAGGTTCCTAAGGTCCTATTGGTTACTTCGGTTTGACCATCAGTTTGGGGGTGGCTAGAACTACTAAAGTTAAGCTTTGTTCCCATTTTTCTCCACAAAGTAAGCCAAAAATGACTAAGAAACTTGGAATCTCTATCACTTACCATACTTCTTGCTATCCCATGTAGTCTTACTATTTCTTTAAAATAAAGATTAGCAATGTTAACGGCATCATGTGTAGTATGACAAGGAATGAAATGGGCCATCTTAGAAAACCTATCAACAATAACCATAATGGAATCCTTATTGTTAGAGGTTCTAGGAAGTCCAGTGATGAAATCTAAACTCACATCTTCCCATGGGTTTTGTGGCGTAGGAAGAAGTTGGTAAAGACCTTGAGATGTTTTGTGGGCTTTGGCTTTTAGACATTGCACACATCTCTTGATAACATGAATGACATCCTTAGCAAGCTTGGGCCAATAGAAGGTCTCACTTACTAAAGCTATGGTCTTCTCTTCTCCAAAATGTCCTCCAAGTCCTCCTTCATGATATTCCTTAATTAAGGTCTCCCTAACACTATGTCTAGGCACACACAATTGGTTTCCTCGAAAAAGATATCCTTGGAAGATGTAAAAAAGTCCTTGAGGCTTATTATGGCATTTTTCGAAAATTCCTCCAAAATCAACATCATCAATATAGCATTCCTTTAACAATTCCATTACCACAACCTTAGTATTCAAAGTACTCAAAAGCAAGTATCTCCTAGATAAAGCATCAGCTCCGGTGTTCAGTTTACCCGCTTTGTGTTTAATGGTGAAATGAAAGGTTTGCAGGAACTCGACCCACTTAGCATGTCTAGATTGAAGTTTGTGTTGGCTTTGAATGAACTTTAAGGCCTCATGGTCAGAATGTAACACAAATTCTTTGGCAATCAAGTAGTGTCTCCAATGCTCTAAACATCTAATGATAGCATAAAACTCCTTATAATAAGTTGAGTATTTCCTCTTAGCATCATTGAGCTTCTCACTAAAGTAAGCAAGGGGTTTGTTGTTTTGAGTAAGGACACCTCCAATTCCTACCCCAGATGCATCACACTCTACTTCAAAAATATTATCAAAGTTAGGCAAAGCTAGAACAGGTGCGGTGGTAAGTTTGTTTTTGATGGTGTCAAAGGCTGCTTGTGCTTTGGAATTCCACTCAAAAATCTTAAGTTTTGTGAGTTCGGTGATAGGGGCCATGATTGAACTAAAGTTTGGGACAAATCTCCTATAAAAAGAAGCTAAACCATGAAATGATCTAACTTGGTGAATGGTGGTAGGAATAGGCCAGTCTCTAATAGCTTCAACTTTCTTTTCATCTGCTTTATCCCCTCAATTGACACAATAAACCCAAGAAACTTAACTGACTCCGAAAAGAATTGACATTTCTCCAAGTTACCATATAACTTCTTCTTAGCTAGCACACTAAACACTTGACGTAAATGATCAACATGTTCATCTTCACTTTGACTATACACCAAAATGTCATCAAAATAAACCACTACAAAGTGACCTAAGAAAGGCTTCAAGGTTTGGTTCATAAGTCTCATAAAGGTAGAAGGTGCATTAGATAAACCAAAGGGCATAACTAACCATTCATAAAGTCCTTCCTTAGTCTTAAATGCGGTTTTCCACTCATCCCCCTCATGGATTCTAACTTGGTGATATCCACTCCTAAGGTCAATCTTAGAGAAAACTTTAGAACCATATAAATCATCTAACAAATCATTAAGTCTAGGTATGGGAAATCTATACTTGATAGTGATTCTATTGATGGCTCTACTATCCACACACATCCTCATTTCTCCAGTCTTTTTAGGCACAAGTAAAGTAGGAACGGCACAAGGACTTATGGATTCTCTAATCAAACCTTTAGCTAACAAATCATCAACTTGTCTCCTAATTTCTTCGGTTTCCTTAGGATTAGTTCTATAGGTTGGTTTGTTAGGCAATGAGGATACGGGAATGAAATCAATTTTATGTTGTATATCCCTTTTAGGTGGAAGTCCATTTGGTATTTCATTAGGAAAAACATATGCAAATTCATCAAGCAAAGGTTCAATCAAAGGGTGATCATGCAAAACAGATTCAGTTTCTTCATTTAGCAATAACAATTCTTTTCGTTCCAAAAATTCATGTTGTTCACTTTTAAGTATAGGAATTAAAGAATGAAAATTATTTAAAGTTGCTTGCAATTTAGAATTAGCGTTAGGTGCATATGGTGCTAAAGTTATCTTTTTGTTATTTAAAACAAAAGTATGTGTGTTTTTAAAACCATCATGCATAACTTTCCTATCATACTGCCACGGCCTACCTAATAAAACATGACATGCATCCATAGGTATAACATCACATAAAAGACTCTCCTTATAACTATTACCAATGGAAAATGAAAGCAAAACTTAAGAGTTTACAGGCATACCTTTGTTTTGATTCAACCATAATCATGTATGGCTCGGGGTGTGGAGTGGCGGTGAGATTGAGCTTGTCCACCATAGTCTTTGAAGCGACATTAGTGCAACTTCCTCCATCAATGATAAGCGAACAGATCTTACCTTTAATCGCACATTTTATGTGGAATATTGCTTCCCTTTGTGGGTTTGGATCTTTGGCTTTGACCCCACTAAGAGCTATTCGCATAACCAATAATTCTCCTTCATCCGGATATATCATTTCCTCATCAAGTTCAGCATTGTCACAGAAATCCTCCTGGTTTTCCTATTGATGATCATCAAATTCAACCAAGTTCACCATTTTTCGGTTTGGGCATTCGGAAGAAATATGTCTTAGGCCTTGACACTTAAAACATCTCCTAGGTGTGAATGAATTGGTGTTTGGTTTGGGTATATTGGGTACACTTACGGGCTGCTTTAAATGATTATTTTGCAAAGCTTTTGAATCTTGCGAATGGGCTTTAGAATAGGAATGGGGAGTGTTCTTTAGGTAGGAATTGAAATTGGTAGTTCTTGCTGAAGTGAAACGTGAGGTTTCCTTCATTTTAGTTCTTTGTTGTTTATCCACTTTATGTGCAAGGTTAATTAAATCATCAAGGCAAGCATAAGGTTGTAATTCAACAATGTTTCTGATTTTTGAATCTAAACCATTTAAAAATCTTACCAAGGTTTGGTGATCATCCTCCTTAAGGTCGCATCCAGGATCATGGTTTCAAACTCTCGACCATATTCTTCTACACTCCTACCATCTTGTTGTAGATGTTGAAGCTTGGTGAAATTCTCTTGCATGTAGTATGAAGGCAGAAACTTTTCCTTCATTTGCTTCTTCATCTTTTCCCATGATCTAATCTTGTCTTTCCCTTCTCTTTCTCGTTTTGCACATTTGCTGGCCCACCAAGTAGAAGCATATTTGCGCAATTTTAATGCTACTATCTTTACCTTCTTTTCTTCATCTGTATTCTTGTAATCAAATACTCTTTCAACGGTTCTTACCCATTCAAGGAACTCATCTCCATCTAATCTTCCTTCAAATTCTGGAATGTCGACTCTAAGATCATCTCCACGGCTTGTTTGCCTATTAACTTTAGGACTTTCAGACTCATAATCCCCACCTTCCCTTAGGGTGCGTTTTAGCTCTTGAAACTCTTTAAGTTGGGCTTGTAGATATTTAATGGTGGCATTTTGCTCTTCAACAATTTTGCTCAAATCACTTGTTTCTCCTTCACCACTTTGAGACATGGTGTTATGCTTTGTGAATGAACGAAATTAAGGCTAGGAGCGTAGCCATGGCTCTGATACCAAGATGATATAGAATGGTATGCCTCAAAACAAAACCAAGCTATACGCACACGTAGTTTGCTGTTTTCGTTTTAATGAATTTGTTTTTGTGAATTTTGTGGTTTTATAACAAGGGAAAAATGAAATGTATGTGTTGATTTCTCAAACTGAAAATGGCTTGCCAAAGGTTGCTTCGATACAGTTACACTACGAAACAAATCTAAGGGCTCCTAAGAACACATTCAAACTTTAGCCAAAAGAATGAAAAGCATAGGAACTTCAAATTACTTAAACTAATCCAAGTTAAAGTAAATTGCAAATAAGAACAAGGAAAATTGCTCAAAGGGTTGTGTTTGTATTCAGCAAGTTGAATAATATAAGAAACAAGCTAAGCCCATTTATACTACAAGGAGATAAGCTAGCAAGGATTACAAAATAGCAAAAAAAAATTCAGAAATGACACCCACTTGCAACGGCTACAAATCAGCCATACACCCACTTGCAACGGCTACAAATCAGCCATTATTTGCAATATATTTGACTAATCTTCAAATGATATTTTGGGGCTGACAAGTAGATAAGATCTTCATGATATATCACTCAAAATCTTCAAGAAATAGTGCTCAAAATTTCGGCTGCAAGTGGTGTCTCAAACGACTTGATTTTGCTAACTATTCTTTAATCTTCCACTTGCTGAAAAAATATTCATGAAATTTTAATATATTCTTCATATTTATATTCTTCATATTTCCTTGGTTTATTTGCTTGATATTTTCAGCTGATTGCTTGCGTTTCAATCGCATAATATTCGACCCATGAGCAAAATTAAATACTAAACTCAAATAAAAGAAAAGTACAACTCGACTAACTAAGCATGAGAAATGATTAAGCTTGATCCTAAACCTGGCTTAATCATCTCTAAAACTTTTTATTGTAAAAGAAAACAAAAAGACTCAAATATTCGAAACAAAATAAAAGACTTAAATTATACGACCCAAAAGAGAAGACTTAGTTTATGACTACGAAATTAAAGGACTTCAGTTTTGGACCTTGAATTTGAGCGTCTTCCATTTGATGTATCATTATATTGATCTTGGCCAGCTCATGAGAATTAGATGTAGGTGAACCTACATCAATTATATTGATCTTGGTTAGCTCAGGAGAACTAGATGTAGGTGATCCTACATCAACGTGGTAGCTTCTAAACCAAAGGTGGATACTAAACCTATTGAAATAGAAGGGACTGCCCTTTAATAACTTGGAATAAAAGGAATTGTCATTGAGTGTGCCCTTGAGCTTGAATCAGAAGATATCGCCTTAGAATATGACCTTGGGTCAGAAGACCTATAACTCCAAAGGAAAACATTGAAGAAGTAACTCACACAATGGTAACAGATAACACTACAACACTAGTTAAAAGAGGATTACTCATGGACCTAGCACATTAGACTCGAGGATTATACTAATAATTGGCTTGAAAATACAAGTATAAGCCAATTATAAGAATGCAAAACAAAGAGCAACGGTTGTTTTGTTTTTCTTTAAAAGCCACAAGTTGTTAGGTTATTATAGAGTTAGTTATAATTAGTTAGAGAGATTAGTTATGTTGTAAATATAATTTTCTAGCCGTTGTAAGGGTTGTATGTCCCCTTTGTAACCATAAATAGCTCATTCTCATTTCTAAAATATTGATTTTGGTTTTTGAATAAGATTAATGTAAGTTAATTCAAGAAGAGTGTTTCTTCTAAGGGGTCTGACAGGCGTTGAGTCCTAATTTGATTACCCAAACTTGTGGGAAGCAATAATTCACGAAGAGCAAGGTGAGCGAAGCCTTGTTTGAAGAGTGTGAGGGCAAGGGGTTGTTGGCGAGTGAAGACTGAAGCCATTTAGGGTCCTGCCCAAGATCAGTGCATTTGATTATATCCAAGGGTTGTACAAAAGGTCCAAAGAAAAAGGTTCATCAAACTCCAGCAAGGAGCACTGTCAAGAAGGATCTTGAGAACTTTCTTGGTGCAACTTCTCATTGGTTTTATGGCGGTGCATTAAATACATGAAACATCCTTTCTCCTTTTAGGGGGCAGATAGTTTTGTTAGAAAAAGGCATGTCCAGTCTTATCCTTACCTGTAGATGTACTACTTGTTCAACTTTCGAATTAATGCACCGTCCATATTATTATTCTTTAATAACCCTTTCATGTCTAATAGTTGTTAACCCTAATTTATCAATGAGTATCTGCATGTTGATTTGACTATCTAAATCCATACACATACACCCTCGTATTCCCACCTGTGCGAAAGACTTAGTTGATGACTATGACTATGATTATAAGTCAAAATTTGCAATTCTATTCACTAATTTTCAACTAAAAGATCTTAATAGATAACGGTTATTTTTAAGGTTAATAAATCATCCTTATGTGGTAGCCTGGTAGAATGTGATAGGGTGAGAGTTTTATTATTTTAATTTTTTAATTTTAATATTATTCTTTTTGTTTTTATGCTATGATTTACAAATAAAGGAAATTTTTGTTTTCAACCAACTCCAAATTAATTTGGAGTCGAGTCATAATAGATCGACTTGTCTAGCGCACAGCGCACGCCTCCCCATGGTCGATTTGTAGAATCTATTTCATACTCGTGTTCGCCACTGAGCCAAAAACCCTTGTTCTAAAATCTGCATCTCAGTCATAAGAGAAAGAGAAAGCAGAAAAAATGGCGATGATGGGAGCTCTGAAAAAGTCAATTTTAGGCCATTTCAGGGTTTCAGTTTCTCAACCTTCCCTCTCTTTGATTGGATCCAATAAGTTTCAAAATTTCCCAAACCTAATCAATCGTGCATTTTCATCACATGATGACCATCTCACTAAAGATCAAGTCACTGATAGAGTTCTCGCCGTTATTAAAGACTTCCCCAAAGTCGATCCTTCCAAGGTCTACTCTCTCTCTTGGTCTCTCATTAGATTTTGCTATGCATTGATTTAGGGGTTTGACATTGATTTTTAAGTAATACCCATTTTTCAATGTGCTTTTGTTTCATTAGTTTTATTGGGATTGATTCAGAAGTGTGATTTTGTTGTTTGTGAGTGCTTGAATCAGTTTTTGATTTGGATTTGTGTATAGTTATCCGATTTGATGAATGCTTTGGATGGAAGCTTCACAGGGTTTGTGAGTGAACAGGTTTTTTCATTTTAGGGTGCGAAGTTGTTTAGGGGAAAACAGGATTAAAAGAATACTGTTGATAATGCAAAGTGAGATTTTTCTACTTTGTTATCCTTATGCAATGGAAGTTTGCAATTTCGAAGAAATTTTTGCTTTTAAATTGGTTGCTTCTGCAAATTTTAACTTTGTATAGCTTCTTAATGCAATGCTAGGAGCTGTACACATTCTTGAGGGTTCCCTTAACTTACAGTGGGGCAAAGATTTTTGAGTTCTTGGTTAAATTTTTTAACTAGTTCCCAAACTTGGATTTTAATATCCAGAGATGCTACATTGTTTTGCATTTTTATGGGATAAACTGGTCTTATGTGTTCTCTATACAGTGAATCAATTTTTCAATGAGATAGTTAAGGTTATATTGTCATAATAGACTTGAGTACAACTTTAGTGTTGTTAAATGATGATCTGGATTTCCAGCTTGTCTAGTTTGCTTTTAAAAGTTAACTGGAATCTGGTTTATTTAGTTTAAAATCAATATCGGATGGTTTTTGTTTCTCATAATGTGCCAAATTCTCATAATGTGATTGGGTTTAGTGAATCAATATAGTTTCTAATAGGATTTGGCTGATTTCAACTTGGTTCACTATTCTGGATCCGAGTTTTATGTTTCTGACATATGTTGACTCTTCTAGTCATGAGTCATGACCTTATGTTGTTTGCTATTGCAAAATTTTGATCGTTTGTTACTATCAAGATTGAAGTGCATTATACTCTACTAGATTGTCTAATGGAACAAGTTGAGTCTGGTGATTATCGTGTAGAAATCTCTTGTATCATATAATTTTTTAAGAAGCATTCCCCCTTTTTGTGTACTATCTTTTCTTAAGAACCTCTATACTCTTAGAAATGATATGCTGATAGTTCCCTGAAGATTTTCCTAGATTGTTTATAGGAAATCTACTGATATCTATAGGTTTGTCTCTATTATGTCTTTCATCCCCCTTGGACTAGATAGGTTTGCTTGGAACTTCTTGTAATGATTAAGTATGCTGTGTAGACAAATTGTATGCAATTTATCACTATGATTTAAGCTCTTTTTAGTTGTAAGAGAGTGTTTCTGCTGCATGTTGACATATGGGATTCTAGCTTGACAATTTGATACGGTGGATGCTTCAATGGGATATGAAATGCATATTGATGGGCTTTTACTGCAATACTTTGAATAGGCTGTTTCAAATATTTGAAGGAGATACTGTATTCACTTATAAGTTGGCATCCAGATAGTAAGGCCTTTGATCACATGCTATGCATTGAGGCAATAACGTAGAATAGTAGGCATCTAGATTACATTGATAGTTGCCTTGTATAGTCCATTTATTACATGATAGTTTTTTTTTGCTAAGCACCAATTAGAAACTCTTCATTATTATAGGGGTAATGTTGCAGAACCCTTTTGTTTAGGCGGGACCCTAGGTGGGAGCTTATAGTGACCTCGGGGTGATGAAATGTTGTTGAGGGGACTATTGGTCTTTTCACTTTAATGAATATGTTGTTTCACGGGTTACACATCTTGGTAAACATATTTCGGTTTAAGAATCCTCGTGATGCGAAATAGTTCACCTACCCTAAATTGTATAGATGGTTCTTCATACACCATTGACTAGAGAGGCTCTAGCACTCCGGTGTAGTCTTGTACTCAATTCCTTTATGTTAAGCTCCATTTGACTCATAATATTCTTATATCTTTGTGTTAAATAAATAAGCGGAACAAAGGAGAATAAAAAATAGTTTACACAATATGGGAGAAAGCATTGGGAGAACTGTTGTCCCTTGTACATCTACTAGGAAACCCATCAAGAAATGTACTCGTCATTACAAACTTATAAATAAGAAAAAGATTTTTCTCTTAGGGAGGCCAATCTCATCTAGAGATCAGGTTCACCACTATCGTCGAAATTGAACAAACAGATT
This sequence comes from Amaranthus tricolor, assembly GCF_026212465.1. Lineage (NCBI taxonomy): Eukaryota > Viridiplantae > Streptophyta > Magnoliopsida > Caryophyllales > Amaranthaceae > Amaranthus > Amaranthus tricolor. The sequence continues at coordinate 8,189,975 of NC_080050.1, read as the reverse complement.
CTGAAAATTGGACTAATCACCAAAAATCAATTAGAACTTTTTATGTGATCGTTAGTGTAGGCCAAGTTTTAAGGTTGAGGATAAGGAAGCTTGTACAAGGGAGAGGAGTAAGAGAGAGTTGTTGTGTATACCTAGACTATTCACTGTGTAGACAATATTCACTTGTGGATGAAGCATGAAATTGGTTATGCAATTCATTGGGTTAGTAGCAATGATTAGCTAAGACTTCTCTTTGATTTCCTTCTCTTTCTATTGTATTGATACTAATGTATTTAATATTCCCTCCAATTCATGCAAATTGTCCCATTTAGTTTTTGCACTATCCAATGAACTAATAAAATTTAGGATTGAACAAGATCTCATTTGACTTTTTTTGACATCTAAATTAAGAATAAATTCTAATTAAGAGTGATCGATATATAGTGTTAAAAATTCAAATGAGACAATTGCTCTGAATTGGAGGGAGTATCACTTGTAATTAAAGACTAAGGGTTTGTTTGATTGATTACTAAAGAAAGTAAAGAATGAAAATAGTAAAAACAATGTAATGTAAATAAAACTTCCTTCAAAAGTTCTTTTTATTTAATTGGTTTCCATCGCAAAATCTTTTAGTCCATATCTCCTTGTCTTAAGCTGTTCAACTCCAACATTTCAAGAGTATGATGCGTTCCTCAAACCATATTTTGTCATCACCAACCTTGAACAACTCAGTCATATGTTGTCCACTATAGCCACCCACCACACCATGATATGTTGACCATGGAACCTTCGTCCAAGCTATTGTAAAGTGAGTTTAGTTTTACGGTTGTTCTAATTAGAAAACCCAGATTTGGATTCTAATTGTTGGATTTGACTGCTTAAAGTAACAATTTACTTGTAAAGTGAGTTTAGTTTTACGGTTGTTCTAATTAGAAAACCCAGATTTGGATTCTAATTGTTGGATTTGACCGCTTAAAGTAACAATTTACTCTTTAGTTCCAAAAAAGAGTTTGTCTTTTCATAAATTTTCTTTTGCCTTCCTCGAGAACAATAAAAATTAATCTTTCTTATTGTTTTTCTATATTGTAAAATTTAAAGTAAATATTTTTATTTTTAATCTTATAAAAAGATTTTTTTTATATTTAATATTTATAAATCTAAAATAAGTTATTTTAAAAAGTATATACTAAAAATATTAGGTCTAAGTTATTTTAGAGAAATAATGAAATTAAATATTATAGAGATTTTTATATCTCAGATAAGAACCTCTGTTTTAGCGCGCCATGAGACACTGAGGGGCGACCACTTAAATGACTTCTTGAGTATAAGAGGCTCTTCAAAGGTGCACATTTTGCACCTAGCATGCCTCATGTATGCCATTTGGATTTTTGATAAGTAACATGTCTTTGGCTAATATTACTAAAATAACCCTCAATTCTTAGTGTATTGAATGGAAAGCAAAATATACTCCCTTTCTTTCCCTAAAGAAAAAATATGGAGTCGCTGGATGATTCTGATTTAGATTTTAAGTGTTTAAGTATGTCACACAATATTTCAAGCATCAAGAACTACTGTACTTTTTCTTGCCTTTTTCTTTGTTTTAATTTTTTGTTAACTCAAGACTATGCTATCGAGTTATTATAATATGAATTTAGTATTGTTATGTTATAAATTTGATTTTGAAGCTTTTTAGCGAAATTTTGTGCCTCAGAAAAAGACTTGTTTGTTCTTTGGTAAAAAAGATCTTTTGCGCCTCAGTGCACCTCGCGCCTCTTAAAACTAAGGTCGACACGAGTGCATCGAGATTTTTGAAGTGTTCGGGTAACATAGGGTTTGAGAGATGAATATTTGAGGTTGATAGGAAGATAACGATTGACAAGCTACAAATGAAAGCATTTTTTGGGTGAGTGAGTTTAGGGGCTCTTTTTGTTTTGATGATGTGTTGATATATTCTGAAGAATTTGCTAAGGTATACATTCAATCGTGTTCATTTCTAAAAAATTACTAAATAAACTTAAATCAAAATATACAAATCATAAAATAAAACATATGTTTGGATCCAACAAACTTTTATCCAAATAATCGGTTTAGAAACTTGATATCCATTTCGAATTTTTAAAACCATATCAAATATTTGATATTTCGAATTTGATATTTCGGGTTATCTTCAAGTCTTAATACCCAATTGCCTCCTTGGACTTAGATTAGAGGGCTTTGTGGGAACTGTAAAAGAAAAAGTTGAAAATGAAAATTCAATAAACAGTTGAGCACTATATTACTTAGACTTGAGGGTTTTTGTCCCACTCGAGTAAGTGTTCGATATTTTATGGAAAAAATCTTATGATTTTGGTTAAATCTGAAGTGCTAAAGAGTCATACCAAATTACCAATGCTCAGAGTGTCGAGCATTCGACAAAGGTACTTGAGTGAGCAAAGAGTTTGAGTCTCATAGGTGAACCAAACATATCCTAATGGAACCAATAGCACCAATCGCCTTAAGTTTGGATGTGTAGTAAAATTACTTCTTTGGAAGACTTTGATTCTTTTGTCGGCTAGTATTAGATTTTACGCATACTAATGCAAGGTATTTTATAATTTAATATTATAACTAAACTAAAAAAATATTTAGTTTGCATGCTACATTATAAATTAATGAACATAGAAAATTCAATAATATAAGCAATTTATTAAATATTTGAAATATTTCCTTATACACAACATTATCATTTTGACTACAATTATTGTTACATTATTCATTAAACCCTTTTCGGGGGTAGTTCTTGATATGAAAACATACAATTCGCAGTCTTGGAACAAAACGATCGATTTGGGACAAAAATTGACATCGACTTCTATTTATTGTCCACGCAAAACAAAGTGTCACGAGAAAACACCTTCTTTGTTTTCGGAATGAATAGCTTATATTCGGCATTTAAGTGATTAAGAATAAACCAAGTTCTATTACACAATCCATATGATCATTGTTTTTAATATTATCGGAGCACTAACTTTAAGAGAATTCTTGGGATTTGAAGATCAGATGACTTGATTGTGTTTAGTTATTAAAGAATGCATCATTATTCGGTCCAACATGACCATTTGCAAATCTTATCAGTGCTTTGGTATACTTTTCATCACCAGATATCAATCATACGACATAGTCATTGACCTTTTCAACAATTTTTATTTGTTGGTATAAGTATAGCTCCTTGCTTTTTTTTCATAGTATGAATGATAACGTTTATCGGCTATGTCCTATGAATAGCTGAAACATTATTTATTTTTATTTTTATTTGTATTCAAACTGATAGTGTTGTTTATAAGCAGTTATTTTCAAAAGATTTTATACATTGTTTATGTTTTAGAACTTTTAAGTGTTTATTATTTTGTTATTTATTTATATTTGTTGCTGCATGCTAAATATTTATTCTTATTCTAGTGTTGAATAATTGTCTCAATTTATTCCTATTACTTTGCCTAACTAGGACGTGAACATAATTTTTATGAACTCCCACCCATTGATTCCCACTTGTGTTCACTAAATTTTCTTTGCCACCTACTAAACACCCCTCCCCCTATGGGTGTGAACTCTTTTGAACAAACGACTTATTATGAATGTATGATACTTGTTTTACGGGGAGACTCTAAGGGGGTGTTTGGCACATGGGATTTCAAGGTGGGAATAAGACTTTGTCCTAGAAAAGGTCTTAAGTCTTTTTCTGTTCAAAGGGATAGGAAATAGGGAATGAGATTAAAAAATGAGAAACTCCCCAAGATATAAGTCTTGGGAGAGGGTGGTATTTTGGTTGAGACTTTCATTTTTATGACTTTCTTCCAAGTTCTTAATATGAAAAACTAGAAATATGAGTTTTTTATCTTCAAAGTCTCATCTTAAAAGTCCCATATAAAAATCTCACAATTCATATTCCCTTGTGTCAAACACCCCATGAATCCTTTTGTCCTTTTTCTGCAATTGATTATTAGGTTAAATAAGATCATCAAAAATCTGGAAAAAATTTTGTGGTAGATTTAAGTTGAGCTTTTTGGTCCTTTGTTAATTACACAATGCCTTCATCTTTGTCTCTTCTCTGGCATTAGCCATATGGATTGTGGACTGTTTAATGAAGGGAAGCATGTGCATTCTACATAAGCTTGGATCCCTTTAGTACTATGTATATTTAATGTTACTTTGAGAGGGAGTAAGAATTGAAAATTTTGGAAAATCAAAAGGAGTTTAGAGAGGTGTCCAGTCAAAAATCTTGGACCAAAGAGACGGGTTTCCTGAGTCCACACATATAAGGAATAGTTGTGTAGATGATATATTTCGAGGAGCTGTGATTGCAAATAACCTTTGATAGGTTTATTCTGCACAAAAGCTGCATGACTTTAAGAAGTGGAGTTTAGAAGCTCTTACAGCCTGTTTGGTAGTTAATATTAAATATTGGGAATGGTAATGAAAAAGTGTAATTTTGATGGGAAAATCTCATGACAAGTTTAATGGCCTTGCTTGTTTTACTTTAATCATTTTATTTTCTTTATAAAATTTATTCCGATGCATTACCAGGTAGAGAGGTGGTATTAGGTGGTAATGAAAAATTGTGAATAAAAAAACATTTTGATGATCAATTTTTCATTACCATGGGATGACATGGTACAGTTCACAAAAATTTACACTGAAAATCATTCCCATCACCATCTTTTAGTACCGATAACCAAACGGGCCGTTAATGCTCTGTAAGTGCTGACTATTTGGATATTTGCAATAGGCGATAAATTTATTGTTTACTATTTATTTGGCTAGTTATCAAAACTCAAGACAATGATATTGTTTCTGGAGTCTAGAATATCTTTTGGATTGAGGTAGGCCAGCACCCACCTCCAAACGTAATCCCGAATCCTTTCATCTTAAATTTTGTTATTATTGGAACTCCCATTTTGAAAACTGATACATTGACCTCAGTAGGGCTTGAAGCTGTGTGGTTGTAAAGAGCAGGTGGCTGTTGTTATGATTGGCATAAAACTGAGTTTTAGGCAGAACTATTGATGTACTTTCTGAACAGAATGGCACATGCACCTTAATTATGCTTCTGTAGACATTCAAGAGGACCAAAGGATTTTGGTGATCATTTACTTTGGAGAAAGAACTATTATATACTTTGTTATGAGAACAATGAAAAATTAGAGGATGTGCTGTAGCCAACTACAAAGGTTGGTAGTTGGTACCTATCACTTGATAGATAGAGACTATCTGCATACTCTTGATGGTATAAAATGTCATTGTAATATAACTAGATCCCTTTGCCCTAACATATGATATTTGATACCATATGAGAACATTTTTACCGATTGTTGTCTTTATTTACAATGATCAGATTTTTGCTGCAAATTGGTACTTTCTTTGGCAACTGAACTTATTGTATGATTTACTTGGATTGAGATATAAATCAACAATGGTTTTTCGGACTGTTTCCAACCTTGACATGTTAAGTGCCCAATTTATTGGACGGGTACCAATCGGGTGGGCTTTCACTTGAAATGCGGCAGCAAAATGTTGCTTGCTTGCAGTTGCAATGCTTCTTGATTATGAAGCACTATAGCAGTTTTAACTTTACTTTTGTGGAATACGACGTAATGAGCCCCAAGACATATGGAGTATCTCGTAAGAAAGCATATTAATGGTTTTAAATGGCAAAATGAAGTTAAAATTGATTGCTTTCTTGGTTGTAACTGTTTTGCAGGTCACATCAGAAGTACACTTCCAGAAAGACCTGGGGTTAGATAGCTTGGACAATGTAGAGCTTGTAATGGCCTTAGAAGAGGAATTCAAGCTGGAGATTCCCGATTTGGAGGCAGATAAAATTGACTCGTGTAAGCTTGCCATTGAATACATTCACAACCATCCACTGTCTAGCTGAACTCATCAATTTTGCGACATGGGACTAAAATTTGTTTCAAAACCATCTCTTTTGCTTTCATTTGATGACTGATTTTCGTAAAATCGTTCTAGTGTTTGGGCAATAATGTACAAGATTTGTTGGTCTTAATTTAGACGACCCATCTGATTTGCTCTTTTTGAAACATTTCCAAATGTGGCTATGGATTTATATCCATGTTATCTGTTCTTTACTCTTGGAACTCATTCTTATCGCTACTCATAGCCCAAGTTACTCTTACCGGTTTACCGCTGTGTTTGGTTAATAGTATAAATGTAGTAATAGGAATGAGTTTTAGTGTTAATAGTTTTGATGTCATAAGCTATGTCATTTTCACGGTGTTAGAAGCTTTATCATTAAGTACTTCTTTTGGTTTTTGATAGTTTTCTTTTTTTTGCCATCTAATATACAATTTTAATCTTTTATATATCTTTAATTTCATATGATGAAAAATTTTAAAGTAAATTTTATAAAAATATGTAACATAGAAAAATGTATGCCAAATAAAATCAATTAATGAGCAGTAGTTGCTATAGGAATTGTAGCAACTATTTAAAATTTAAAGGAAGTTTGTTTTTTCTTCATAATTTTAGATTACCATCTAATATCATCCTTTTCATGTAGTAACGGATGAAATGAATTTTGTGAAAATAAAAAGTTAGAATCAAATAAGATGGATGAAAAATAGAATTAGATTACCATGTTATATCATTATTTTGAAGTAGTAATGAATGAGAATAAATTATTTTAAGAAAATAATAAAATTAATATTTGTGAAAAAAAATTTCTAAATTTTGAGTAAATTTCAAGATGATTGGTTTAAAACTTGATCAATATAACCGTGAAATCCAAAAACTTGATTATTTCTACTTTTAATATTTTACTTATATAAAAATTATAAAAAATTATTTTTAAAATATTTTTTTATATTTTGATTTTGTTTATTTTAGTGATTATCATAAAATATGTTTTTTTTTTCTTCATAATTTTTAAATACCACCTAATACCACTCAAGTGGTAATCTTCTTGTTTAGTTAGAACAATCAACATGAGAATTTCTATAATAATTAGTTTTCAAACTCAATCATCGTTATTGCGTATTCTAAACAATAACTTACTGATGAGCCATTTGATTCTTCTTTTCTTTTACTGAAAAAAAAACTGTGTAGATAATATTTAAAATAAAAAAAATATTCGTTTTATTATACTCGATACATTTGAATAGTAATACTATTCATCTCTAATCTTGTTTTGGTAATTTCGACTCACACATAGGAAATAATATAGTCATATAAAATTTTGTTTTAATCTTCTTAAAAACTAATTTTTTAATATGTAATTTTCATAATTTTTTATTTAGTTAAAATAAAGATATTTAATATACAATATATGCAGTATTAAATAAACAAAAAGAAATGAAGCAACTAATAAGTATTAGATAACGGAAGAAGTATATGACTCGTAAAAATTTTATATTTTGACACAATTTTAAAACTAATTTTTCAATGTATCTTTTAACTTTTAATTTTCTGACTTCGCCCGTGTTAAATCTAACTTAATGCTTTTAGATTGTTATATGTTTTATATGAAAAAAACATGAGGAGATTACAAGCATCTATGAGATTACAAGTCTTTGCAACCTAATACAAATTTCTAGGAATTGAAATTACAATGAATTTAATTAACTTAAAATAATTAATTAACCTTAAACCGAAGATACTTTAAGACAATACTGTCTACGGAAACCTGATACTAAACCGAGGCACTATCTAGTTTTCCTAAAAGCGTCATTCCGCCTACTTGGTGTTTAGGCTTATAACCAGGAATACACTTTTGAAATACGACGGTTTGCAATTAATTATAAGCACTATATAATTAATCTTTGTGAAGTATTAGAGATTATATTGAGCAATCTTAGAAATAGAATGAAAAGAAGTGATCAATTTCTTTCACACTTAATAACTTGTAGAGAAATTAATTTGGGGAGGTTGAGAGGAATAATATTGCAACAATTCAAGATTGCTCCATCTCATATATCAATGCTCATTGTCTAAAAGGATTAAATCGACACCTAGTACATTCTCAACCACAAGTGAAAATAAAATCGATGATATCCAAAAGGATTGAATCAAAGATATATATCCATCCACCTAAAGAGAAGTACATACAAGATAATTTCTCTTGTACATTCAGCTTGACACTTTAAAGCCTGTGTCCGTATCTTTTCATAAGCTCATAGAAGTCTATATGTCCATCCTAACTTCCTGAAGTGGCTAACTTCGAACTTACATAGATAAGTTCTCCCATACGTAACTTTCGTGTCCTTATGATACGACACATTCATCTAGAGCTCTTCAACTATAGAACTAGATAACTTTTTATTGACGTTATCTTATTAACATCACAAGTACCAAATAACTCCCTTTGGGTCTTATACTTTGAGTTACTTAACAACATCAAATAGGAGATTTAACCACATGAATCATAAGATCCGACATTAACTGAGTGTTAGATTAGGTTCCTTCATTAGTGTTAATTGGACATAACACAATTCCAATTGAAGCGTAATCAATGGAATTCCTTGGCAAAGCTTTTGTTAAAATTATCCGCCAAGTTAAACTTTATACTGACACAGTCAAACGTTACGACCCCTTTTCTGACAAGTCTTTTTATAAGGTCATGCCTTAGTGAAATATGTCTTGACATACCATTATAAACTTTGCTATACGCCCTTACCAAGCCGAATCACTATCACAATGGATAGCCACCGGTGAAATAGGCTTAGGTTATAATGGTATCTCAAATAAGAGATTCCGAAGCCATTGCGCTTCCTAACTTGCCGATATTAAGGCAATAAATTCTGACGTCATAGTAGAATCCGATATGCATGTCTGTTTCTTGGAAGACCATGAAATGGCACCTCCCCCATATATGAATATCCAACCACTAGTAGAAGATGAATCTTCTTTGTTAGTGATCCAACTTGCATCTGAATACCCTTCAAGTACCGGAGGTTCTCCACTATAACATAACCCATGACTCATTGTTCCTTTTATGTACCTAAGTACTCTCCGAATAGCTATCCAATGCAAAGGTCCCGGATTGCTACTATACCTACTTAGCTTTCCAACCGCATAAGCTATATCGGGCCTTGTTGAAGTCATAGCATACATCAAAGATCCAATTATCTTTGAGTACGAAAGTTGAGAAATTGGACTACCCTGATGAGGTAACAATTTCATACTTCCATCCATTGGGGTAGACACTGGGCAATACTCAAGCATATTAAAACGCTTAAGTATTTTCTCAATATAGTGAGATTGACTTAAAATTATTCGATCGTTAGATCTTATAATCTTTATGCCTAAACTGACATACGCCTCCCCCATATCCTTCATTTTGAAGACCGAAATAAATAATCCTTTACCTTCTTTACTTACAACAAACTTGTACCGAAAATAAGCATGTCATCGACATATAGAAAAATGATAATACTGTTGCCTTTTTCATCAAATTTACTATATACATACTTATCCGATTGATTCGATTTGAATCCATACGACAAGATAGTTTCATGAATTTTTTGATGCCACTACTTTGGTGCTTGCTTTAGTCCATAAGAGACTTTACTAGCTTGCACACCTTTTGTTCTTGTCCTTTCATAATAAACCCTTCAGGTTGTCTCATGTATATTTCCTCCTCTAGATCACCATACAAGAATGTTGTTTTGACATCCATTTGATGGATTACTAGATTATATGACGAAGCTATCGCCACCACTAACCTTATAGTGGTTATCCTTGCAACTGGAGCATAGGCGTCAAAGTGATCAACACCATGCTTTTGCCTAAAGCCTTGAGCCACAAACCGGGCTTTGAACTTATCAACTGTACCATCAATGTTCATTTTCTTTCAAAAAATCCACTTACAACCAATGGACTTGCACCCTGGAGGTAAGTCTTCCAACACCCAAGTGTTGTTTCCCGTAATGAAATCCATCTCATCATTGATGGCTTCCCCCCAAAAATCCGAGTCTCGTGAAGTCATAGCTTCACTATATGTTAACGGATCTCCTTCTACTCCAAATATATATGGAATACTAGTGCAAAGATTATCACTTGTTCCTTCAATTAAATAAACCTCAAAATCGAGTCCAAAAGAATTTTCTTTTCTTTGCCTTTTACTCCTACGCAATGTAGGAACAATTTCCTCTTCATCCTCAATGATCACATGATCATCTTGAGGACTTGATTGATTGTTTAGATCAATCTCTTTAGGGTCACTTTGATGTAAATCTTTAGGTCTGATAATTGATGAAAATCGACCTTCATCAAATATAGCATCTCTTGACTCTATAATAGCGTGAACCTGTATAAAGTCATTGGGCTCTATAATATAGAACCTATAGGTTTTGCTAAATTCCGCATAACCTACGAATATGCTTTCTAGGCCCCTTTCACCTAGCTTTTTCCTTTTGTTGCCGGGCAATCTTACAATTGCTCTACTACCCCAAACTCTAAGATAACTTAGATTTGGCTTTTTCTAATACCATAACTCGTAAGGAAATTTATTAGTAACTTTTGTAGGAACTCTATTTAAGATGTGATAAGCCGTCAACATCTCTTCCCCCCAAAATCCATCACTCAAACCAGAGTAAGATAGCATGGAGTTAATCATTTCTTGTAGAGTCCTATTTTTCTTATAGAGTCTTAGCAACCTAATACAAATTTCTAGGAATTGAAATTACAACGAATTTAATTAACTTAAAATAAATAATTAACCTTAAACCGAAGATACTTTAAAACAATACTGTCTACGGAAACCTGATACCAAACTGAGGCATTATCTAGTTTTCCTAGAAGCATCATTCCGCCTTCTTGGTATTTAGGCTTAAAACCTGGAATACACTTTTGAGATACAACGGTTTGCAATTAATTATAAGCACTATAAAATTAATCTATGTGAAGTATTAGAGATTATATCAGGCAATCTTAGAAATAGAATGAAAAGAAGTGATCAATTTCTTTCACACTTAATAACTTGTAGAGAATTTAACTTGAAAAGGTTGAGAAAAATAATATTGCAATCACTTAAAATAATTAAGAAATTGCACTTGAATAATAGCATATCTCACATAAGAGATATTGAATCTATATATTTATAATGGTAGAATTAACTACCCATGATTTCATGATTTACTCACTTTCTAGGAAATTTTATTTATTAGGTTTTAAATTAAAACTAGCCGTAACTTTTAATTAATAAATACTAACAAATCAGCGGTGTAAAACTATAAGGCCCAAGAAAATAGAAAGTTGGAATTAGTCTAGCTAAAACTTAGCTTCAACCTATAAATGTGCCTTTAATTGAGCGCACTAATATATTCCAATCTTAAGAAACTACTGTAGTTTCAAAATAAAACTCTATTAATTATAAAATTAATATTTTATAATCTCCTTGGCCCTATGTTTTCATAGTACTTGCCATTAATTTTCATGGAATTAAAACTTAGTACAATTAAAACTTATAATTATACTTTAACTTTTATATCTTTTATACTCTAAATTATTGAACAGTTAGGATCGACTAGTGGGGTCTGGGGAGCATTTCGAAATGCCTCAAGAGCAAGAGACAAAGGTTTACGTACCGTAGATAGATAAGGAAAAACCTGAAAATTCACAATATTTCTTCTGTTCTTCCTACTGCACAACCTCAAAGACATAGACCTCAATTGCCCACAAAAATGGCGAAATTGAGGACAGCAATGGATGCAGCTTTTTGGGACATGGATATTTCTAGTACCCAAAACCTAGATGGGTGTGCCAAAGCCATTCCGGGTGACCCATTACCTCTTGACTCTTGTATAACTGGGAAAGTACTTCGTGTTCAACAACTTTCTCTTCTTGGCAATGGCTTCCCTCTCGGAATCATCCCTTCTCTTACTCCATCCCTTTCTAAAAAAGACGTTGGTTCTTTTACTCTTCAATCCCTCCTTCTTCGCCCTTCATTTGGTGATTGGTTTGTCTCATCCCCTTCTTTTAGTTTTTGTTTTTTTTTTTTTTTTTTTATTTTGATTTTCAATTTCATTTCTTGTATTATGTAATTAATAATGTATATAGCTAGTAATAGATTGTGTTTATCGATATTCCTATTTATTTTAAGTTTTAATATTATTAGGTTCATTAGACAATATAAATAGGAATGTATGTGCCTTTTGTATTACTCTTGGTATCTCATTTCTGTAGAATTTAATTGGTGCTATTTCAATATGGATGTTATATTGTAAGGTAAATGTGTTAAATTTGATATTTTGATTTTGGTGGCTCCATGGGTAGAACTTTATGTGTTCTTGTGAGAAAGTTGTGATTTTGTGTTGTTGGGTGTTAATTGTATAGTAGGTTTAGTTGACTTTGATGGAACTTTAAGATGTGAATTGGTTGTCTCATTGCTGGTGTTGGCTGCCAAGCTGATGGATTTTGTTGCATTTGATAAGTTGGGGTGATCTTCATGAGCCTAAAATAAGTTCTACTTTTGAAATCATATCTATATGCAACTTCTAAACGTTGTTCATGTAGCTGACCTCAATCTTTTAGGATTGAACATTGTTGTTGTTGAGAACCTGTGAAATTTGTTTTTCCACATTATTTTAGGCTGTTAGGCGTAGTTTTCCTTGTGATTTCCATCTTGGTTTTGAACTTTGAAAAGTAGATACATGTATTTCTTTTCTGATGAACCAAAGAGGGCAAACAATATACACTCATATGCTGCTGCACTCCTTTATTTTTAGGAGTGTTACCTAATTCACTAATACCATTGAGAAACTTTAGACCATTTTAGATGAATGTAGCGAATCAGTAACACGGGTTTTCAAGATGCAAGATGCTTGTTTCTTTTTTATTTATTTATGTAGAGGCTTCATTCATAGGGAAAAATTCTAGTTGCTTGAAAACCTCTATTAGTTGTCATTTAAAAGTGTATGATTTGCAAACTTGCTTTCAAATGATCATTATAAGTGTGGCATAAATTCATAAGAAAGCATGTGTGGTTCTCAAAACATACAAGTGTGATCTATATGCTAGATATTTAATGTGGAGATGTTTTCTCGATGATGGTCTAGATGAATTGAGAAATACCAATAGTGTGGTTTTGTCCTTTCCATTTCAAGCTAAGCCTCGTGTTTGCAATGTGTAGGGCCAACGATGTATACACCAGGAAATGTGAATCAAATTTAATGTTTTGAGCATCTCATTATAGTTGAAATTCTATGCAAAACTTTTTCATGGCAGCATGTTTAGTGCTATACGGTTTTGTTTTGTAATTAACCTTTTTTATTTTCTTCTTCTGTGGCTTCGATGTATGTCGTGGTGGAATGTTTGAACCTTTGGTCTTTGCAACCACTTTGGTGCTTTGAACCAACTGTACTGACAAACAACGTACTATTTTCCGTTTACAGGTGGCTTGGGTTAGCTGGGCAAATCCGTCCAAAGAAGTTGATATCTAACTTAAAAGAGGACGTTTACAAACTGATCAATGGTGATGAATTTGAACGTCCATCCTTCAAGGATGTAGCAGATCATGTCATGGACAAGTCACTCTATGCCCTAGCTTTGTGTACCCAGATCCCTATCTCATCTTCGACTTCCTTATTGTTGAGCTCAGAAGTCCATGGTGAGAGGAAAGGACGGCGCAATAAAGTCCTACTATTCCACAAGGCAAGTCATTAATTTACTTGTTTGCATTGGATAAAGATTGGAGCATATATTTTGTCACATTTAGGTGCTTGAAATATATAATGTCGGTTGCAATCTGAGAGATTTACATCAAGGTCTGACTATGAACATTAGAAATTTCTCTGGATTGTTCATTTCTCTGAAAATATTGAGGTCTATATATCTTGTATTCTATGGTCTTTCTATTCCAGGCTATTTCACTGATTTTTCCGTCTTTTGTGCATTGCTCTTGTTTTCACTGGTCAATTTAAGATGGTGCAAACGAACCATTTTCATTATACAGAAACAACACGTCCAATAAATCCATTTCCATTCCAGACCACCCCCAAACCAAAACATTAATGCCGTCAGATCTTTCTATTTAGATAAGCATTTTTGCTCTATAAGTTGACTCGTGAAAACCGACAGGTTACGGGCTAGGCTAGGTTCGGATCAACCCAATGGGTCTAGGGTGTTTTTAAAAATTTGTTTTATCATTTATTTTTTCCATAAATATCATCATCATCCTACCCAGTGTATCCTGCTCATGGGGAGGGAAGGATGGCGGCAACTCATACCCATAAAGGAGAGCGCCACCAAAGGAGTCTCCCGGCTCGAGAAAAGTAAAGAGACGTATGTAAAATAAATATTATATTTATAAAGATAATATTTTCTCATAAAAAAGGACCAACATATCAATTTTAATTTTGAAGGCTACAAAGAAATATTCACTCAAAATACAAAAATTAACTGGAAATTATAGGGGATGCTGACTTAAAAGCGATGATGTGGAAATGAAGAGATTGACAAAATTCCGATTCTTTTGCATTGTGTATCTCCAGTTCTGTGATCTTGTATTGAAAGTCTTCTAGATCACTGCTGAATTATACCATTCATCATTCTTTTTATAGTTTTTGGAGTGCGCATTGACCTTTTCCAATCACATCGAAACCTGAAACCCATGTGGACGACCATTGAAACTCATATAGTGGTTCATGTAGCCGACACCAATCTTTTGGGATTAAGACTCTTGTTGGCGTTGCTTAAAAGATTTCCTTAATGAATGTTGGTTTTTATTTTGATGGGGTAATTAGCTTTTAAGTCGCATTTTCTGTTTTTTCAATGTTTCTTATATGCTGTCCATGCTCATTTGTACAAATCTCTACATGATGTGGCTCGAATTCCTTGCACCATAGTTCTGAGGTTTAGTATGTACAATTATCAATTACTTCATCAGAAACTTTATCCTCTTTTTATGGTCATGCAGTGTAAACCTCCATCACCTTGGATTTGACTCCATAAACTGCCACAAATATAAATGACTTTCTTTACTGTTTTGAATTAGCCGATCTTAATCTTTTAGGATTTAGGCTCTGACGTTGTTGTTGCGTACTTGTTACTGATTTGAATGAGCCCTTGAACATATTAAAATAACAAGGAGAAATCTGATAAAGCCTAAATCCAAATGATCATCATTTAAGTGTAAGCTCACTCTTGGTACACACATTGTGCAAGTCTTCCTTACGGATGCTTGTTTTCATTTTTGGTAGGTTTTTTTTTACTTGGGTGCATTCTTTAGCTCTTTTTATTGTCTATCTAATAGGATGGCTAACTACTTAACTTCCTCTTCCAAAGATGCAGGAAACCCGTTATAGTGCACTCATAGGGTTCTTGCTGGATACTTTTCTTTTCATCAACAAATTAGTATAGGAAAAAAAATCATAATTTTCAAATATACTTTATTCATTAGCCCAGGATACAAATCAGCTAGTTTGCTTTCTAAAGAAAATCTGATTTCCTCGTGTAAGAAAACAGCAACTCTTTTAACACTACGTTTTTCGAGCCTAACTGCCAAAGTATGCTTTTATCGGTTATCATAACATCTTCATTCTACCTTTCCCCCCTTTTCTATGGGGCGTTCATCAGTTTTCTATATGATCAGAAACTAGCGCTTAAAATACTGTACTGCTTTTTGATGATTTATTATATCACCTCCGATTATTGTGCCCTAATAATAATATCACGATTAATAGCTAACTTCAACTTCATATATTGTGTGCAGCTTCCTTTACATGACATTATATTAAATGCAGCATGGCCTGAATTATTTATCGATCGTAAAGGAAGATACTGGAACGTTCCCGAGTCAATTTCTCTGGATTGTTCATCTCTCATATCGGAATCAGGATTGCGATATCGTTTCGGGGTGCACAAAAATAGTGGGCAACCTCAAGCTGTTGTTAATTCAATAGATAATGATGCACCGGCTGCTTTGCTTCCTGGGTTATGCGCTAAAGCTGCTTTTTCATATGAGAAGAAAAAGGATTTATGGAGGCAAAAGGAGACAAAAGAGGATCTATACATAAAAACTGAAAAGGGGACGTTTTGGAGGCCTGCATATGATGAGCGCCTGAAAGAACCTCATGCATGTATATCTGCCATTATAGGTATTCCATCTTCTTTAGCTATCTCGCAAAAATCACATAAATGATTTTGGCTAATATTTTTGGGAAATTTCATGTGGTAACCCTGAACAATCTGTTATTCCACGTGGTAGACAAACATTTTTTTAATCTACGTGCTGACCTTGACCTTCCAACTTTTCCACGTGGTAGACAAAAATGAAGTTTTTACATTTTGTCTACCACATGGAAAATTTGGAAGCTCAAGGTCACCAGCAGATTTAATAAACATTTGTGGAAAAGCAAACGAACTTAGGGTCACCACATGGAATTTCCCTCTAGTTTTTTTAGTTCACCTAAGAACTTTAACACTTACCTGAAACAAGATTGATTTTGTATAAATCTCCAGTGCTGAAATTCCTCGATTTACTCTTATGGCTTCATGCTAATATGCTATCAAAATACTGCTCTGATTTTGGTCACAAAAGTTCTGTCATACGTTTTTATGTCATTTTTTTCGAGAAAATGTTACTTAATCTTTCATTTTTTCCATCAATGTCCCAAATTACAGGTGGCACCTTTGGCGCTTGGCTCCATGGTGAAGATAAGAAATTAAAGCTTACATCAGAAGGAGATAGTAGTAAAGTTTCTTCAAGTTCTAGGAAGAGGAATCCTGTCTTTGCTGATTTATTTGGTTCAGTGTGCTATACATTCCAGCACGGGAAATTCAGAAAGAAATATGGAGATCTAACTAGGGTTGATGCTCGTTTGGATATCAATTCAGCTTTTGCTTTTGCTAAAAATATCACTAGTATGTTCCAGCATACACCGGCTCCCCATGATAACTCAGCATCTCTCCCCAGACTTGGCCTGGTTTTCCAGCAGCAGGTATAGCCATGTGACATTGCCTTTTACTGCCTGAATAGTTTGTGAGAAATATGCATTATTTCTTTGT